>NC_133651.1:302048613-302201052 GCF_009905375.1 Apium graveolens
TGCTGTCATCTCCAAAAGTAATACTTGGGCCAGCTCTCTCCTTAAACTCTGTGAGCAGGGTAGAATCACCAGTCATGTGTCTTGAACAACCACTATCCAAGTACCAAAGATTCTTTATATTTCCCTGCACACATCAAAATCAAATCAAGTTGATTTTGGTACCCAAGTTTCCTTGGGTCCTGCCTTGTTAGCTTTCTTTTTCTGTTTCTTAGGCTTTATCTCATTTGACTTAGGGATTTTAGATTCATCCTTAGTCGTTTGAGTTGGGCCTTTGAAACCATTCATTGCAACAGAATTATCATGCATATTATGACTAACAGGAAATGGCATGCTATGTGTAAACATGTTATTCCAGTAAGGCATGCTAAATGGCATTTGTGGCATACTATATGTAGCATAATAAGGATTAGGTGCAAATGGCATATTAGCAAACTGTGCATTCATGTTCTGTGTAGACATGCATTAACAGGCATGGGAGGCATGGCATTCATGTTAGGAAATTGAGGTTGCACAGACATGGAAGTAGGCATGGCAGATTTGCAATTAACAGACAAATGATTTACACTACCACACTTGACACAGATTTTTCTAGGAGCATATTTATCAGGTGTATAGTTATTGTGTTTGTTAATCCCAACTTTACCATTCCTATTGTTTTTCTTTTTAGTCTCTGTTTTTACCTCAATCTTTTCAAGTCTGTCACTTAACTGTTTGACAGTCATGTGACCAACATTAGCCTTTTTCCCTTTCTTAACTTGACTCGATTCTCCTGAAACAAAGTTCTTGGAAACAGACCCATACTTCTCATTCAGCTTAACAAGTTTGGCTTTACTGATAGGCTTGCTCATAGCCGACGGATGAGGATTTTCATCATTCGACGGATAACCCTTTTTGTTATCTGAAGGATGATCCGCATCATCCGTCGAGTCTACATTTGTTAGCACTCCATCTACCAAATTAGGTTCTAGTTTCTCTTTGTTCTTTTTCCAGGTTGCATCACAGAAAGACTCAATTCCTTGAACTTTGGTGATTTGAGCATGGACATCCCTGGATGTTTTCCGTGCCTTAATCACCTCTTATTCACGCTCGAGCTGCTTCTTCCAAATTTCTTCCTTCTTTAAGGACTCAGTTAATTCCTCCTTGGCAATCTTACACTCAATTCTTAACTTCTCAAAATCAATGAACTGAGACTCAAGCACATTATTCTTCTCACTTAAAAATAAATTGTTTTCTTTGATTTTAGCATTTTCTTTAGTAAGAGACTTAAGTGTAACACGCAAATGATATAACTCTGTAGACATGTCATTTATGGCATCATTACACTCAACTTTAGATAAATGTGCAAGGTTTGTAGTAATTACCTGATTGCTTGAGGAACTTGTCTCTGTCTCATCAGACTTGGCCATTAGGGCTAGATTGACATAGCTGACATCTTCATCTTCATCCAGACCATCTGCTGCCCAATCATTTTCTTGTGTTATGAAAGCCCTTTCCTTTTGTTTGAGCAGCTCAAAGTATTTATGCTTATAATCCACTTGCTCAAACTTTTTCTTACTGGAATCTGACTTCCTACACTCACTGGCAAAATGCCCTGCCAAGCCACATTTGAAACATTTGAATTTTGATTTATCCACCATGTTTCTATTCGGCTTGGCTGCTCCAAAGTTCTTCTTGAACTTGAGCTTGGAAAATCTCCTGGAAAGAAATGTTAGGTGTTCATCAATGTCCTCCATGTCATCTTGGCTCAATGAATCTTCACTTTCTACTGCAAGCCCCTTGCCCTTGTTCTCACAGACCCTTGAAGTTGATTCAATAGCTTCCATCTTCACTTCCTTCTCCTTTTCCAACTCAGCAACTAGTGCAATGGATCCTCCTTTCTTCTTTCCTCACTCCATCCTTTCATCCTGCTCTATTTCAAGCTCATAGGTTTTCAGGATGCCATACAGTCTCTCCAAAGTAAACTCCTTATAATCTTGTGAGTTTCTTAATGAGACTGTCATTGGTTTCCATTCCTTTGGAAGAGATCTAAGGAATTTCATATTGGAATCTTTAGTCTGATAGACCCTTCCATACAACTTTAGAGCATTTAGCAGTTTCTGAAACCTACTAAAGATGTCAGTGAGAGACTCACTTTCTTCATTATGGAAATGCTCATATTACTGAATCAGGAGTTGCATCTTGTTTTCTCTAACTTGCTCAGTGCCATCACAGATGATCTGTATTGTATCCCAAACTTTCTTGGCAATTTTACAGTTGATAATGTTGTCAAACATATCTCCATCAACTCCATTAAACAGGATATTCATGGCCCTTTTATCCTTCCTGACTTGTTCAATATCAGGATCAGACCATACATGCCTTGGCTTGGGGACTGATGGCTCGTTTCCTGTTGCAGCTCTCATTGGAACATGAGGGCCTCTTTCTATGCAGTCCACATAGGCCTCATCTTGAGAAAGTATATGAAGATGCATCTTTACCTTCCAATGATGGTAATTATCTTTATCCAGAAAAGGAATCTTGACTCCAACATCCTTCTTGTTCATCTTGCTGTATTGTTTTGATCTTTAAACTCTTTATAAGATAAGAGCTTGCTCTGATACCAATTGTTAGTCCCTTAACAATATGACAAGAATTACAGAAGGGGGGTTGAATGGAATTCTTGAAACTTTTTCTTGAAATAAAGTGTTCTAACTCAATTATAAATATATGTGTATTGATTTGCATAATGCGGAATAAAAACTTAAGTGAATCAAAATACAAGTAATTAAAAACAAGAGTCTTTAAAAACTTTATGGTGGATTTGAATGATTCCACCAGAGATATATATTATATATCGAGAGAACCCTGTGTGCAGAAATGCTCACAACTGTAATAACCCCAATTTTTGGGAAATTTTTGAAACCCTTATGAATAGTGTTTTTGCTGAATGAGAAAACTTTTCATGCCACACTATGTAGGGGTTCTGATATAGATATTCTGAGATTTTATTAGTACTTTATATGGGATATAAGTGTATGTAAAGATCGTCAGAATCCAAATCCGAACACTTTGATTTTTCCCGGAAATACACTAGATACGGAAAGATTTGAGAAAAAGGTAACAGGATAAAAAGGATTTAAATTAAAGGATTATATGAGAGGATCATAAAAGGAATATAATATATTGAGAAAGGTTAAGGGAACCTAAGTAATAAGATCCCGGGTATGATCCTTCAAACGATAAACGAAAACGAAAGTTAAGCGAACCGTATAACAGATCAGCGGTCATTAGGCAAACAATTAGGAAGTTAATCAAAGGGATTAGAGAGGATGATGTCACCCAACCAATGAGAAGAGGACAAGGAGGGGAGGATGACATCATGAGGATGACACAAGCATGACATGGGAAGGAAGGAGATGTGGTGGCTTTTTAACCACACAAAATCAAGGGAAACTAGGTAATTTACTAAAACAAACACAAAAATCAAACCAACCAAGCCAAGCAAATCATTTTTCATCAAAATCAAAAAGAAACCAAGGCATTGTTCTTCATGCTCTCGGCCAAAACAGAACCAGAACACTAAAACTGCTGTATCTCCTTCATTTCTCACTCAAATATTGTGTTCTATAGCTCATTGGAAAGGTATTGAGATGACCTACAACTCTTGTTCACAAGTCTCGTCCAAATAATCATGGTAAGACCCTCATTTTGACAGTTCTTTAAATCGGACTTTTAGAAACTTCGAAGCCTAACTTTGTGTTCTTGATTTCTTTGGAAAGATCAAGCTTATAGGAGGCTCCCTAAGGCTTCCTAGCAACTTAACACCTCCCAAGGAAGGTATAAACTTCAAACCCTAGCCTTTACTTTATTTTTTAGTAAGTTTAATGGTTGGTGTTGTGAAATGAGAAGCATGGATTGTGATTATTAGTAGTTTGGTTTGATTTGGAAGTGTTTTGGTAATTGAAGCTTGATTATGGTTCATAGGTCTTGATTGTGGTTGTTTGAGTTGAAAACCTTGGAGATTATGGACTGATGTGGTATGGTTTAGGTGAAGTTTTGTTGTATTGATGGTTATGAGTTGGTTGGTGGTTAATTGGAGTAGTTTAAACATTGGTAATCGCGTAAACATAGCCGTCGTAACATCCGATTTTCTTTGGACTGTTTTTGTGCATAACATTAGGACCCGAGAACCCCCTACTAGATTATGACCACTGCCATGTTTAGATAGTTCATGTTACGAGCTTCGTTTTGATATGTAGTTCGTTCGATTCCGATGCACGGTTTAGGAGAAACGACCGTTTCAAGTAACGGCGTTTCGCGAACGAAACTTTTCCCCTCGCCTTACTTTGAAACATAGGTTAAAGACCAAAAAGGGTTAATTAATGCATGAAACATTTATGGTAAGTGTGTTAGGCAGTTGGTAAGACACTCGCGAAGGAATCGCCTTAAAACTCGTAAAGGTTAAATTATTAAAAATGGTGGAGCCGAGGGTACTCGAGTGACTTAAGAGAATCAGTAAGCGCAAAACGAGCGTTAGAGTCTGAGTTGGTTAGAGTATAGATTTACAAGTGACTTTGGTTTAATTCCAACTTACTTGTTGTTTATAGGTTACCAGACTCGTCCCGAGCCATTCGTAACCCCCAGTCGCTCAGGCAAGTTTTCTACCCGTATAACTGTTGTTGTGATGTATATGTGTATATGCATGATCTTGCGATAAATGCATATTGGTTATTAGCAAATTCTTGCGATATATTGTAGCATGTGATATGGTATATATGCATGCCTGTTTCATATTCTTGATTTATATATCTGTTGGTTCAAATGCTTATAGTTACATAATATCTATGCTAGAGATAAGCGGTATTTGAGTTTACCCTTAGTATAGGGGATAAAAGGTGAACATGTTTCTAAACCGGGAAGCGAGGCTCCCGAGTATAATATATATTTATATATATATATTGATATAGTTTTTAAAACTATTAATCGAATAAGGTTTATTCGATAACTTTATTTTATTTAATGAATATTATTACGAATATTCATTCGAGGACTTATGACTCCTTTTATTTTATTATTTGAATATTATTTGAATATTCATTCGAGGGTTTATGACTCTTTTATATTATTTATTGAATAATATTTGAATATTCATTCGAGGTCTTATGACTCTTTTATATTATTTATTGAATAATATTTGAATATTCATTTGAGGGCTTATGACTCTTTTATATTATTTATTGAATAATATTTGAATATTCATTCGAGAGCTTATGACTCAGTTTATATTATTTAATGAATATTATTTGAATATTCATTTGAGGATCTATGACTCCGATTATTTGTTGAGATATATTCTTTATTTTATTAAAGAATAATGTTTCGATAATCAAACATATTTTCGATTATTCAAATAAAGATAATACTTTCATATAAGTATATCTTTGGTTATTTAATACTCGTTTCAAGTATAAGTTTTAAAACTTCTACTTCAATTATTTTATAAAAGATTATTCTTTATGGGAATATTATTTAAATAATAATATTCAGTCATTTTCTAAATATTCTGGGGACTGATTTACTTCATTAAATCAGCTTTACTCCAAACACTCTTTAAAGTGTTTTCGAGTCTTCAAAATGATTTTTAAAAGTTAGAGCGGATCCCAAAACTCATTTTTATATTTAAGATCTTCCTTTTAAAGGGGATTTAAATACTCGTTCAAAACCTGGGGAATCCGGCTCTGTGGTGTATTTTATATTCGCAACAAGGTTGCAGTTTTGGTAAATGAATTGATTACTTACCCAACGTTCGGGAAGTAAGTCCATCTATTGAGTCGGCATAAGCAACATGGGCTCAGTGGGCGTCCATGATAGTGTAAGTGGCTCAGTGGGAGTCCATCAAATGCATAAGTGGCTGAGTGGCAGTCCAGCATAGGTCCTAATGCGGCCAGGGTGATGACCAGTGGGGAATTCGTCCATCTACTAGTAGAAAAGGTTACTTATGGGTACCCTTGCCTGATCAGCAAGATATCTGGTTTATGCCAAAATTCTTTTCCTTTCCAAAATTCATTGGATGTTTCAAACTCTGTTCATACTTTACATAACAGAGGTTCCAGGAAATGTTTAAGAGATATATATATGTGGATATATATATATCGGGACTAAATAAAGTATCTCGTAACTTTATTTCATTCAATAATATTTCAAAGATTGAATCTATTCAAATCTTGTCTTGTAGTCTCATCTATGTGATGAACTTTTGAAACTGATTGTAACTTGAACGGTGGTAGTTCAAGTGGTATTGGGAAAGATATAAGTATATTGGGGTATTTGGTAACCTCATCTTTTAAACTTATATCTAATTAATAATTGTCTTATGAATGACAAAGATTTTCAGAAAAACGTTGAGACAAGGTTAGATATATGAGATCACCTTGCAACGATATTTTTTTATACAGTTATACACTGGGACTTTGTGTATATTATGCATGGAAGAGGACTTCCAATATTTTGAAAAGTATATATGTATATATACTGAATATTTTGCGACTTCATCGCATTAAGATATCAAACTTGGTTCATTTCTTTTGACCAAGACTTTCATGAGTATTATGAGTAGGCTCATATACTATTAATCATTATACATATTATTTTGGTGGGCTTGCTGCTCACCCTTGCTTTATTTCTTCATCACACAACAACAGTTAGGAAAGATGGCCAGACTCCAGCAGACCCAGCGCAAGCGCGTGGGAAGCGTCCCGCGTCTTCCCGTTGATGTTGTAGCTGCTATAGCTGCAGATGTAGATCTATTGTAGATCAGACCATCTACTTTTGAGAATCAATTATGTATAATTATAACTTGTGGCAGATAATGGCAATTAACTGTAAATTTATCAAGTAATCATTTTGGGTTGTAATAACTTTTAAATTGTGGATTCAAAGACTTGTGGTTATTTTTGGATGTTCATCTCTGAGACTATAACTTGTGGTGTGTGTGTTTATTGTGGGGTCACAGTACAGAGTAGTTGATTATTTATTAAGATTGGGTGTTTTTAAGGGAAATGGAACTCGTGACAACCCGGATCCCCGACCCCGGATTTGGGGGTGTTACAGAAATGGTATCAGAGCCAAGCGTTATAAACCTCAGAGATGATGGGACGTTAAGATAATAAGTTCACTAAGATAATAAGAACTCTTGCCAAGTTCATAGTCGGACTACCTAACGTAGTACTGACAGTTAAAACCCTTATGGGAACCCTTATAAATGTAGCGATAGAAGCGTAGTTCGTTATCGTATATGGTAGCGGGACTCCGAACCCTGAAGTTGAGGAACATCAACGCGATGATGTTTTATTACTAATTGGAGATCAGATTGTGGATCCAATAGAGCGTCCTAACGCAGGACCAGATGATGTTGATATTGAGGATGTAGCGGTTGAGGATGTTGTCCTAGAAGGGATAGTTGCTGAGGAGGATCCCATGGAGGATCCTGACGAGATTGGATAAAGGACCACTGATGAATTGATGACCCTGGTTGGGTCGACTACCAGAGGTAGGATTGGCCGGTCACTACCAGAGGTTCGTTCAAGTTTGTAAAGATAGTAGCCCCTTTAACGCGGCTTACTCGTAAGACTGAGAAGTTCGAATGGACAGAGAAATGCGAGAACAGCTTTCAAGAACTGAAGCAGAGGTTGGTGATGGCCCTTATGCTGGCGTTGCCGGATGGAAAAAGAGATTTTGTGAAGTATAGTGACGCTTCACACAAGGGCTTAGGGTGCGTGCTTATGCAGCACGGTAAGGTAATCGCGTACATGTCAAGACAATTAAGGTAATATGAAATTCGATATCCCCGCTCATGAGCTTAGGCTCGTGGCAATAGTTTTACCCTAAGGATTGGAGGCACTACTTGTATGGAGAGAAGTGCAAGAATTACCTAAGCCATAAGTGCTCTAGTACATTTTCACGTAGAAAGAGCTCAACATACGCCAGAGGAGGCGGTTAGAGCTAATCAAGAATTATGATTGGGAGATTCTTTATCATTCGGGGAAAGCCAATATGGTGGCTGATGCCCTTAGTAAAAAGGAGAGACTTAAGATGATAATGTCTTTTGGAGAGTTTATAAGAGATTTTGAGAAAATGGAAATAGTAGTGAAGGTAACCGGAGCCGGTACCGAAAAGCTGTTTGAGATAGCAATACAGCCCGAATTATTGGAAAAGATCATATTGTGCCAGAAAAAGTTATGAATGAAGGCAGAGAGCCAACAAATAGATAAGAGGTTAATACCGAGAAAGATGAGAAGGGAATAATGAGGTATTCCTACAGAATTTGGGTTCCAAATGTTCAAGAGCTTAAAGATGAGATCTTAGATGAAAGCTAGTTTGAGGAATAAGATTTAGAGCAAACCCTGAACGTGATAGTCAGGGAGGTCGCCATCAAGATAGAAGGAACACATGACATAATAGAGTGGAAAATGAGGATTTTAAATTAAAAGATGACCCCAATTATGGGGAGTAGGATGAAACATTTCATACTAAGGAAACAAAAAGTCGAGTAAGGAAAGGAGACCCGAGATGGTACCCCTATACGGCAATTCATGGACCTGTCTAAAGAGAACTTAGACTAAGGGGATAAGGAAGTAAGAAATTAGGAAAAATTGGATGAAGGAAGTGACCTTCAAGAAGGAAATGTAAGACCGGTGGCATGATACCCAGAAAGGGAGACGCCAGATATGAAAGATATCCCAACATTGAGATGACTGTTGAGATAAACAACAAAAGTAAATAAGGAATTATTAAGAAGAAGTTCACGTTGAACATGACCAATATCTTCCAGAACATCCATGTTATCATTACCAAATCAAGAAAGAAAAGTGGATGACCATTGTTATCTTTTGGAAGCCATATGGATTGACCTCAATTTGAATAAGGATGCTATTATGAAGTTAGGTATAGACTATCGAGGTGGGAATGATTGAATAAGACACCCTTATCAGGGATATATGACTTGATTTATCCATGGAAGGATGCAGGTACCTTTTAAAGGTGGAATTAAGGATAGAACATCGGTAACTTAAAATGAATCCTAGGGGAATGCATAAAGGTTGGAATTTCACCCTTAATAGGGACAGTATGAGTTTTGACAGTATGATTTGGAAAGGGTTAATGTAGAAACAACCTTTAAGAATCAGTGGAGAAATTTTTCAGAAGTATATAGACAATGGTTCTAGTAATAGTAAATGGTATTTTAATATGCCCTGTATCTAGGGAATACAGGAGGAACGATTGAAGGATAACCTTAGAGGTTTTACAAGGAGAAAGGTAATATTCAAAATTTTCAAGAATAGAAATGTTGATAAAGGAAATATGACGTAATTATAATGTTGCCAAGTGGGGCACGTGTTAAACCACGAGAAAGTATGGATCGAACCAGTAATGGTCGAAATTATTCAGGGCAATTAGGACTTAAGATAAAAGATGTTCTAATTATGATTGAGAGTCAGTCATGACAGTGATTAACCTCTAAAGACTGAGGCAATAACTTATGGAAAAATGGTGATTTTTTTTTTACTCATCAGATTTTAAGGAAAGCATTTTCACATAAGCTGTGATTGAAATAAGGTAGAAAATTTATTTGGAGATGGTTAAAGTGACATTGACTGTAAGGAAATTTTACTATCAGGAAAGGCCAAAGAGGTGGCCGATACTTTAAAGGTAAGAGGATAATTATAGGCGCTTGTGCCAAAAGAATACAGTGATGATGGTTAAAACTGTGAAGGTTGTATTATGGTTTGGAAGATTGACATTCCTTCTGATGACTGTGCAATACCCAGCCGTAATAGTAGTTGGTAAAGGTTTAATTCGTGTAATCGCCATGAGCGGGCTATCTATCTTAGAAGGTACTATCTTGAGAATGAGCCTGGACCATGTTTCAAAAGGACTAAACGAACCTTTGAGATCAGGAGTGTTCTTCATGAATCAGAAATGGTGATTATGTTACCTCCTTAGAAGGATTTGATACGACATGTATGGACTCCGTATGGTTAGCTATTAAGATTTCATGGAAAGTGAATGATGACAGTGGGTCAGTGGTGGACCATAGTAAGGCAGCAATGATTCTGCGAGTAACGAGCTGATTACAACCGTGAGAGTTGTATTGGAATGGATGTTGAGATTGAGTACCACTAAACGGGTCGTGGTAGTGTATAAATTATCATTGATAGACTAATTAAGTAGAGTATCTACCTATTGAATATTTATTCCCTCTTATGAAAAGAGAGTCGTATTACTATATGAGGAAGGTTGCGGTGCAAGCATAGAACTCTAGTAACGGTGATGTCTAAAATGAGATCCCAGGTTCGATTTTCGAAATCGAGGGAGTTTCAAAGGTGATTGTGTATAAGCTCGAGGAAGAGCATGGGTCCATAGAATGATGGACGGAATAGAAATATTTAGGCATGGGAAATACGATGCTATAATACTTGATGCTGATATAAATACGTATATGTTTTGTTCTCCTATGACAAACCTCTATAGTTCAGAGGTAGGTTCCAAGCCAGATATTTTGTGGCAGTATATTTTTTTTATATATACAATTCTCTTCAGTTCGTTCTTTTCTCTTCTTTTCATTTCATGTAAGTTGAGAAGAACAACCCTTCCAGAAGGGGAGGTATTGCCGAATGACTGTCTATCTGTGTGATAGAAGCCTAGTAGGATACCAACTATTGTTTAATTGCTTGTCAAGTACTAAAGGCTGGCCACCTTCTGTACTAACTATGCGAGATAACAAGTGTTCATGATCATAGTGATCTCTCAATAAATTCTTTTACTTCTATATGAAGGATTAAGCTTTCGAAAATAGAAACAGCTGAAAAAGGAGTAGTAAAGTTATGGTGGTATTCAGAATGGGAACAAATTCGTAATATTAAGGTTGACGTGGTTATTAAAAGGTTATAGAACGCTAACGAGCAAAAGTATAACCCAGTATAATATTAGGAACGGAAGGTAGTAGCGATTATGAACTGGAAAAGAATGGGTATTGAGAAGCAAAAGCTCTAATGTTAAACGCTATAATGAGAGTCTGTGCAATAGACTTGAAAAAATTTGGAATGATCACTTAACGCGGATTTAGTTATATCACGACAATAGATCATATGTCATTATCGAGGTGTCACCTTATGAGATCTTTGAGGGAAGATAATGTCGATCTCCCTTATGTTAGGATGAAGTTGTAGAGCGCAAGATGCTCGGACCCGCAGTAGTCCAAAGGACCAGGGATATAATAGATCTAATCGGAGGACGGCTGGTAGTAACCCAAGATGGACATAAGAGGTATGCTGATTTGACTCAAAAAGGACAAAGAGTATGAAATCGGGGGCCTAGTAATGTTATAGGTATCCCCTTGGAAACCCTTGAAAAAGGATTGATGAGGTTCGGAAAGAAAGGAAAGCTAAGTCTACAATTTGTTGGACCCTTGGATATATTAAGACGTTTGAGAAGTTAGCATATGAGCTAGCCCTACCCCCGAACCTGTAGCAAGTTCATAACGTGTTCCACGTATCAATGTTAAGGAAGTGTAATTCGGATGCCAGACAAATAGGGGCATATGAGCGCATAGACATGCAACCAGACGTAACCTATATGGAGCAACCAGGAAGGGTATAGAGTAAAAAGGAACGAGTGCTTAGGAGAAGGGTTATCAAACTAGTAAGAGTTTGATGGTAGAACCACAATGTGGGAAAATTTACTCGAGAGTTAGAAAGTGCAATGCTAAGAGAGTATCCCTATTCACTTTCTATCTGATTCCGGGACGGAATCCTTTTAAGGAGGGGAGACTGTAATAACCCCAATTTTTGGGAAATTTTTGAAACCCTTATGAATAGTGTTTTTGCTGAATGAGAAAACTTTTCATGCCACACTATGTAGGGGTTCTGATATGGATATTCTGAGATTTTATTAGTACTTTATATGGGATATAAGTGTATGTAAAGATCGTCAGAATCCAAATCCGAACACTTTGATTTTTCCCGGAAATACACTAGATACGGAAAGATTTGAGAAAAAGGTAACAGGATAAAAAGGATTTAAATTAAAGGATTATAGGAGAGGATCATAAAAGGAATATAATATATTGAGAAAGGTTAAGGGAACCTAAGTAATAAGATCCCGGGTATGATCCTTCAAACGATAAACGAAAACGAAAGTTAAGCGAACCGTATAACAGATCAGCGGTCATTAGGCAAACAATTAGGAAGTTAATCAAAGGGATTAGAGAGGATGATGTCACTCAACCAATGAGAAGAGGACAAGGAGGGGAGGATGACATCATGAGGATGACACAAGCATGACATGGGAAGGAAGGAGATGTGGTGGCTTTTTAACCACACAAAATCAAGGGCAACTAGGTAATTTACTAAAACAAACACAAAAATCAAACCAACCAAGCCAAGCAAATCATTTTTCATCAAAATCAAAAAGAAACCAAGGCATTGTTCTTCATGCTCTCGGCCAAAACAGAACCAGAACACTAAAACTGCTGTATCTCCTTCATTTCTCACTCAAATATTGTGTTCTATAGCTCATTGGAAAGGTATTGAGATGACCTACAACTCTTGTTCATAAGTCTCGTCCAAATAATCATGGTAAGACCCTCATTTTGACAGTTCTTTAAATCGGACTTTTAGAAACTTCGAAGCCTAACTTTGTGTTCTTGATTTCTTTGGAAAGATCAAGCTTATAGGAGGCTCCCTAAGGCTTCCTAGCAACTTAACACCTCCCAAGGAAGGTATAAACTTCAAACCCTAGCCTTTACTTTATTTTTTAGTAAGTTTAATGGTTGGTGTTGTGAAATGAGAAGCATGGATTGTGATTATTAGTAGTTTGGTTTGATTTGGAAGTGTTTTGGTAATTGAAGCTTGATTATAGTTCATAGGTCTTGATTGTGGTTGTTTGAGTTGAAAACCTTGGAGATTATGGACTGATGTGGTATGGTTTAGGTGAAGTTTTGTTGTATTGATGGTTATGAGTTGGTTGGTGGTTAATTGGAGTAGTTTAAACATTGGTAATCGCGTAAACATAGCCGTCGTAACGTCCGATTTTCTTTGGACTGTTTTTGTGCATAACATTAGGACCCGAGAACCCCCTGCTAGATTATGACCACTGCCATGTTTAGATAGCTCATGTTACGAGCTTCGTTTTGATATGTAGTTCGTTCGATTCCGATGCACGGTTTAGGAGAAACGACCGTTTCAAGTAACGGCGTTTCGCGAACGAAACTTTTCCCCTCGCCTTACTTTGAAACATAGGTTAAAGACCAAAAAGGGTTAATTAATGCATGAAACATTTATGGTAAGTGTGTTAGGCAGTTGGTAAGACACTCGCGAAGGAATCGCCTTAAAACTCGTAAAGGTTAAATTATTAAAAATGGTGGAGCCGAGGGTACTCGAGTGACTTAAGAGAATCAGTAAGCGCAAAACGAGCGTTAGAGTCTGAGTTGGTTAGAGTATAGATTTACAAGTGACTTTGGTTTAATTCCAACTTACTTGTTGTTTATAGGTTACCAGACTCGTCCCGAGCCATTCGTAACCCCCAGTCGCTCAGGCAAGTTTTTTACCCGTATAACTGTTGTTGTGATGTATATGTGTATATGCATGATCTTGCGATAAATGCATATTGGTTATTAGCAAATTCTTGCGATATATTGTAGCATGTGATATGGTATATATGCATGCCTGTTTCATATTCTTGATTTATATATCTGTTGGTTCAAATGCTTATAGTTACATAATACCTATGCTAGAGATAAGCGGTATTTGAGTTTACCCTTAGTATAGGGGATAAAAGGTGAACATGTTTCTAAACCGGGAAGCGAGGCTCCCGAGTATAATATATATTTCTATATATATATTGATATAGTTTTTAAAACTATTAATCGAATAAGGTTTATTCGATAACTTTATTTTATTTAATGAATATTATTACGAATATTCATTCGAGGACTTATGACTCCTTTTATTTTATTATTTGAATATTATTTGAATATTCATTCGAGGGTTTATGACTCTTTTATATTATTTATTGAATAATATTTGAATATTCATTCGAGGTCTTATGACTCTTTTATATTATTTATTGAATAATATTTGAATATTCATTCGAGGGCTTATGACTCTTTTATATTATTTATTGAATAATATTTGAATATTCATTTGAGGGCTTATGACTCAGTTTATATTATTTATTGAATAATATTTGAATATTCATTCGAGGGATTATGACTCAGTTTATATTATTTAATGAATATTATTTGAATATTCATTTGAGGATCTATGACTCCGATTATTTGCTGAGATATATTCTTTATTTTATTAAAGAATAATGTTTCGATAATCAAACATATTTTCGATTATTCAAATAAAGATAATACTTTCATATAAGTATATCTTTGGTTATTTAATACTCGTTTCAAGTATAAGTTTTAAAACTTCTACTTCAATTATTTTATAAAAGATTATTCTTTATGGGAATATTATTTAAATAATAATATTCAGTCATTTTCTAAATATTCTGGGGACTGATTTACTTCATTAAATCAGCTTTACTCCAAACACTCTTTAAAGTGTTTTCGAGTCTTCAAAATGATTTTTAAAAGTTAGAGCGGATCCCAAAACTCATTTTTATATTTAAGATCTTCCTTTTAAAGGGGATTTAAATACTCGTTCAAAACCTGGGGAATCCGGCTCTGTGGTGTATTTTATATTCGCAACAAGGTTGCAGTTTTGGTAAATGAATTGATTACTTACCCAACGTTCGGGAAGTAAGTCCATCTATTGAGTCGGCATAAGCAACATGGGCTCAGTGGGCGTCCATGATAGTGTAAGTGGCTCAGTGGGAGTCCATCAAATGCATAAGTGGCTGAGTGGCAGTCCAGCATAGGTCCTAATGCGGCCAGGGTGATGACCAGTGGGGAATTCGTCCATCTACTAGTAGAAAAGGTTACTTATGGGTATCCTTGCCTGATCAGCAAGATATCTGGTTTATGCCAAAATTCTTTTCCTTTCCAAAATTCATTGGATGTTTCAAACTCTGTTCATACTTTACATAACAGAGGTTCCAGGAAATGTTTAAGAGATATATATATGTGGATATATATATATCGGGACTAAATAAAGTATCTCGTAACTTTATTTCATTCAATAATATTTCAAAGATTGAATCTATTCAAATCTTGTCTTGTAGTCTCATCTATGTGATGAACTTTTGAAACTGATTGTAACTTGAACGGTGGTAGTTCAAGTGGTATTGGGAAAGATATAAGTATATTGGGGTATTTGGTAACCTCATCTTTTAAACTTATATCTAATTAATAATTGTCTTATGAATGACAAAGATTTTCAGAAAAACGTTGAGACAAGGTTAGATATATGAGATCACCTTGCAACGATATTTTTTTATACAGTTATACACTGGGACTTTGTGTATATTATGCATGGAAGAGGACTTCCAATATTTTGAAAAGTATATATGTATATATACTGAATATTTTGCGACTTCATCGCATTAAGATATCAAACTTGGTTCATTTCTTTTGACCAAGACTTTCATGAGTATTATGAGTAGGCTCATATACTATTAATCATTATACATATTATTTTGGTGGGCTTGCTGCTCACCCTTGCTTTATTTCTTCATCACACAACAACAGTTAGGAAAGATGGCCAGACTCCAGCAGACCCAGCGCAAGCGCGTGGGAAGCGTCCCGCGTCTTCCCGTTGATGTTGTAGCTGCTATAGCTGCAGAGGTAGATCTATTGTAGATCAGACCATCTACTTTTGAGAATCAATTATGTATAATTATAACTTGTGGCAGATAATGGCAATTAACTGTAAATTTATCAAGTAATCATTTTGGGTTGTAATAACTTTTAAATTGTGGATTCAAAGACTTGTGGTTATTTTTGGATGTTCATCTCTGAGACTATAACTTGTGGTGTGTGTGTTTATTGTGGGGTCACAGTACAGAGTAGTTGATTATTTATTAAGATTGGGTGTTGTTAAGGGAAATGGAACTCGTGACAACCCGGATCCCCAACCCCGGATTTGGGGGTGTTACAACAACTACTTACAATAATTGAACTTCTAAGACTATAGAGAAATGCTAAGAATCCTGCTTACAAATGTTTCTCTGCTTTCTTGCTTAGATCGATAGTATCTTGGTTGCTACTACTTGGTTTATATATTACCAAGATTACAAAGTAATAAGACAAGATAATAAAATAAATACTATCTAGTCTATTACAATGCTACTTCATTACTCTATTCCAGCATATTTGAATATCTTCATAATAGCATGGAAATGGCAATGCTTCTTTATTCTCAAAAACCCAGTTGAATAGGCTACCACATTCCATTTGCATCCACTCGGCCCATGTGACTGTGTTATCACTGTCAACAGATATTTGAATTCTTTATCCGTCGGGTTCATGATCATTCGTCGAATTATTGATCATCCATCGAGTTATTGATCATCCGTCGGGTGCATTTGTTGTTCATCCGTCGGGTGCATTTGTTGTTCATCCATCGGGTAGCAATCAGGCACTTGACTTCATTTCATTTATGCAGAATTACAAGACATCATCTATGTACAATTAATCAACCTATTCTGCATATCTAGTTAAAGTCAACATGACTTGAATACTACTTAAAGAATCTATACAATGGTGAATGCAGAAATGTGCTACAGACTTATTGTTACATAAGCTACTCACTCGATGGATAATAAGTCATCATCCGTCTGGACTATAATGAGTCATCCGTCGGGACTAAAAATCTTATCCATCGAGTGCTACATTATTTCACTAAGTAAAATCTACTAAGGTGCTTTGTTCATGAAATCATCAAGTACACAACATATACTCAACAGTCCTTACCACCGCTGTTGTCCAAAACTCATGCAGAACATCCAAGTACAAGATTGGGTTAGCAGTTAAAGCTCCTGCAAGATAGGATTCAGACAAAAGTTTCACAAACTCCTTGAAACTATCAGGGGCTTGGTTAGCATCAGTAAAAGCTAGTTAATTTGTTCCTTTCTCTGAGATAGTAGCTCTAACAACATTGAGTGCCATTGTTGTTTAATGAGAATGAATGGGTACGAAAAATTAGTGAGAAAGGAGTAAAAACGAGAGAGAAATCGGTTTTGGATTGAAAAGCTAGGTCACTTGAGTTCTCGAAAATTGTAAGTATGTATATGTATCGAGATGTCTGGGTATTTATAGTAAAAGCAAATGACTTGTTGAGAAGTCAAAAATAGACGTTTGGAGTACACTTATCGAGAAGTCAATTTGAGATGAAAAACATATCGATGAGTCATTTTATTTATTTTTGTAGAGAACTAAAAATTAACTTATCCCTATGTCAAATAAATACTCAGTTTGTCCAAAATGGACTAAATTATTTCCAACTTTTATTTGAATAAATTCAAAATAAAATCAGAATAAATAATTGGCCCAAAGTATTTTACCAAAATAATTTATTAAGTTAAATTATTTCAGTTCTGAGTAATTGATAAGTCTAAAAATTATACTTATAGAGAACTCTGTAAGTCAACACTTGTAGAGAACTCTAAAATGCCTTTTCAATAAGTCATAATAAAGCTTATCGAGAAGTCACTCGAGAACTCAGTAGATTGCTTATCGAGAACTCATTCGAGAAGTCTTAAAATGACTTGACGATAAGTCAATTAGACTTATCGAGAACTCAGTTCTGTATATACTTTTGATCATTTTGATTCTTCCTTATGTTAATTTTATATATTAAAAATGTAAATTAACAGCTCGACAGTTTTCTTAGAATTTGTAAAATTCCAAGCTGAATTTCTTATTTTTGAAAAATAAATATGCAGAGATTTCTGAAATATTTATAATTCATATTTCGATTAATTTCTAATAAAATCAAATTAAATTTGATTTACTGGAAATTAATTTGCTGCAACACATTAGCTGAGTTCTTGTCTTATGATGAAGAATTTAGCATTCCAATTTCACCTACAAGTCTGGTGAAGGTTGCTTCATCCAAAGGTTTAGTAAAAATGTCAGCTAATTGTTTTTCTGTTCGAACAAAAATTAGCTCAATGGTACCATTTACAGCGTGTTCTCTAATAAAATGGTACCTTACTTCAATGTGCTTTGTTCTAGAATAATTAACTGGATTAGCTACAATAGATATAGCACTAGTATTTTCACACATAATTCGAATTTTATGCAACACTAGGCCATAGTCCATTAGTTGATTTCTAATCCAAAGCACTTGAGCACAGTAACTTCCAGCAGCTATGTATTCTGCTTCAGCTGTGGAAGTTGACACAGATTGTTGTTTCTTGATATGCCAGGATACAAGTCTTTATCCAAGAAACTGACAGCCGTTACTAGTACTCTTTCTGTCCACTCTGCATCCAGCAAAATCTGTATATGTGTATCCAACAGCTTAAAAACCAGTTCCCTTAGGATACCATAATCCCAAGTTATGAGTCCCCTTCAAATATCTGAAAATTCTCTTGACAGCCATCAAATGTGATTCTTTTCGATTGGCTTGAAATCTTGCACATAGACATGTTACAAACATGATGTCTGGTCTACTTGCAGTTAAGTAAAGCAATGATCCAATCATTCCTCTATAGCTCAAAATATCTACACTTTTGCCTTTTCTATCTTCATCTAACTTTGTTGCTGTAGACATAGGTTTAGAAGCACGTGAACAATCAACCATACCAAACTTTTTCAGTTAATCTTTGACATACTTAGTTTAGCTAATGAAGATCTCATCACTTCTTTGACTAACTTGAAGTCCAAGAAAGTAACTTAATTCCCCCATCATGCTCATTTCATATTCACTCTGCATAAGCTTAGAAAATCTTTGGCACACCTTTTTATTTGTAGAACCAAAGATAATATCATCCACATAGATCTGAACTAGGATCATATCATCACCATGGTTTTTATAGAAGAGAGTCTTGTCTATGGTACCTCTAGTAAAACCATGTTTAAGTAAGAATTCTGATAATGTATCATACCAGGCTCTAGGTGCTTGCTTTAGTCTATATAGAGCCTTGAGCTACTTGTGCACAAAATTTGGAAATTCTAGATCTTCAAAGCCATGTGGTTGTTGCACATACTCTTCTTCTTCTAACTCACCATTCAGGAAGGCACTCTTAACATCCATTTGATACACTTTGAAATTTGAATGTGCAGCAAATGCTAGAAAAATTCTTATTACTTCAAGTCTTGCAAATGGAGCAAAAGTTTCATCATAATCAATACCTTATTACCGTGAGTAGCCTTTTACAACCAACCTTGCTTTATTTCTGGTAATAATACCATTTTCATCCATCTTGTTCCTGAACACCCATTTTGTTCCAATAACACTTCTATTCTTTGGTGCAGGCACAAGCTCCCAAACTTTGTTCCTTTCAAACTGATTAAGCTCCTCTTGCATGGCAGATATCCAATCAGGATCTATTAGAACTTGTTCAATTTTCTTGGGCTCTACTTGAGACAGAAAGCATGCATATAGGAACTCATTAGCAGTTGTACTTCTAGTCTTTACACCAGCATTTGGATCACCAATTATTGCATTTGGATTGTGACTTCTATCCCATTTTCTGGTGTGAGTTTGTTGACTGGTGCCTTCATTATTTTCTTCATTATTGGTATAATTTGTAGATCCTTCTTCTCTTTCTCCCCCTGAGTTTGTGACATCAAAATCAGGTATTTGAGATGAGCTTCCATTTCTATTATTTTCCTGTTCAGTAGACTCTTCATTCATTATTTGTGTGCATTAATTTCACCTTCTTCATCAGAATTACTGTTGATATTGAGATTTTCAAATGCAAGGGCTTCAGCTTCAGTCTCATCAAGGCATTCCAAGCCTGGACATTTATCATCATCCAAAGTCACATATGTCTTTCCATGATTTTCTTTTGATCAACTACATAGACCTTGTAGGCAGTTCTCTCTCATGAATATCCCAAAAAATTGCTTCAAAAACCTTTGAGTCAAATTTTCCCACATATTCAGAGTTGTCTTTCAAAATGTAACACTTGCTTCCAAATACAAGAAGATGCTTTACAGTAGGCTTTCTTTTAGAAATGATTGAGTAGGGTGATTTGCCATATATTTTGTTGATAAGATATCTGTTTTGAGTGTAGCATGCAGTATTAACAGCTTCTTCCCAAAAACTAGTTGGCATCTTGTAGCATTGTCCTTGCAGCTTCTACTAATCTTCTGTTCTTTCTCTCAACTACACCATTTTGTTGAGGTATTCTAGATGCAGAAAACTCTTGAATAATGCCTTTGCCTTTGCAAAATTTACTCAATGTTGCATTTCTGAATTATGTCCAATTATCACTTCTCAATCTTTTCACACGGTTTTGATCTTCAGCCTATTTTTATATCTTCTTTATGTGCTCAATTATGATGTGTGGAGTTTCATCCTTGGAATGCATAAATTCTACCCAAGTGTATCTTGAGAAATCATCCACCATCACAAGTGCATATTTGTTCCTTGAAATTGATAAGACATTTACGGGTCCAAACAAGTCCATGTGAATAAGTTGCAATGGTGCACTTATGGAATTCACAGTTTTTGACTTGTGACTTGATCTTTTCATTTTTCCTTTCTGACAGGCTTCACAAACTTCAATTTGAGCAAACTCTAACTTTGGCATGTCTCTCACCAACTCCTTCTTGATCAGAGTGTTGATTGCCTTGTAGTTTAGATGTGAGAGTTTCTTATACCATAATTTATTTCGCTATGTGGATGCCTTGGTGTAGAAGCAACAAATTCCATCCTCGTTTATTGAGTCCAAATCTACAACAAACAAGCTTCCTTTCCTTACTCCTTTTAGAGCAACTTCATTGGTTTTCTTGCTGATGAAGTTGCATTCTTCTTTGTCAAATAGAACTTTAAAACCCTTGTCTGCAAACTGGCTGACACTGGGAAGATTTACTTCAAGACCAGCTACCAATGCTACATCATCAATGACAACATTTCCAGAAACAATCTTGTCATATCCCATTATGAATCCTTTGTTGTTGTCTCCAAATGTCACCAAAGGACCAACCTTCTCCTCAAATTGTGATAGCAGGTCCTTATCACCTGTCATATGGCTGGAGCATCCATTATCTATGATCCATATGACCTTCTTCATTTTGCCCTCCACACAATGAGTTTTAAGTGTGTTTAGCAACCTAAGCAGTGTTGGGCACTTTCTTCTTGTTAACTGATTTAGCAGAAGTATAATGAGTTCTTTCAGAAAAATAGAATTCATTGATTGTTGTGCATTTTCTCTATTTGTTGTAGACCCAATTATTGTTTCTTTGAGGTCTACTCTCAACTTGTGCAACTTTTCATCACTTTCAAGTTACAAGAGATGCAGTCAAACTTGTCACAGAATGAATAGGGATCATTTACATTTGCTTCATTGTATTTGCAGGCTCCTTCAACTGGCTTGCTAACATCGTTTTTACAAAGGTGAGTTAGGTGATTTACAGAGCCACATTTCTCACAGTTATTTCTTGGAGCATCTGCAACATAAGCAAAATTGTTGCTTTTGTTTATCCCAATTTTCCCATTTCTATTTTTCTTCTTCTTTCTCGCTTCTTTAGTTTTGATTTCTTTGACAGGTGTCTTGGAACCTTGGTTTTCCATGAGATTCTCTTCAGTTTTGGAAGATTGAGTTGCATCTGCATTTTTTTTCTCATTGTCTTCATTAGCAATTTCTTGCTTGATAATCAACTCTTCTTCACTGAAGTTAACTTCACATGCCTTGAATATAGATTAACCAACCTTTTTCAGCATTGTTGGAACATTTTCATTTATTGTTGCTTTTCCTTTGTCACCTTTATTTTTCTTCTTACTGTTCAAGGCATCATAATCAAGACCAATGACAATATTTGCACATGGCTTGTTTTTCTCATGGTATTGTCCAACCAACGCAGATGCATTCTTGAAGGACTTCAACTTCACTTCATTCTTCTCTAGCTTCTCCCTCAACACAGCTTCAATTTTATTTGCACACTTGAGCTTGTTTTTCAAATATACATTTTCTTGTTTTACAGTTTCAAGCTCCACTCTCAACAATTCAGTTTCATGTTTCTCATTTTCAAGCTTCTCATTTATCTTTGTCAGTCTGTTAACTTCTTCATTAGCAGCAACCATACTTGTATGGATGTGAAACATTTTTGTGCTCATCTTTTCAACAGTTTCCTTATATTGATTCACATTTAAATCAGTGGTGGTAAGAGTTGGTACTTGTGTTTTTGATGAAGATGACTCTCCTTGCTCCAAGGTCTTTATTGCATAATTTCCAACTTCCTCATCTTCATCATTGTCATAGTCATCCCAACTTTTACCCTCTACAATATAGGCTTTGCTTTGTTGTTTCTTTAGAAGAGCTTCATACTTTGCTTCCAATTCAAGATAAGCTTTATCTTTCTTTGCTTTCTTGGGTTTCCTGCATTCTGTAGCAAAATGGCCTAACTCATCACAATTAAAGCACCTTATCTTTGATATATCAATAGATCCATTTTTGTAACCATTTTTGCTCTCAGAAGTGTACTTCCCTTTTCCTTTCCAGCTGATGTCTTTGTTGAATGATTGTCCTTTACCTTTGAAGAATTTTGGCTTCTTTACTCTAATGTTAGAGAACTTTCTTTCCAGATAGACCATTGATTGATCTAGCTCATTAAGTTCATCCAAGGTGTAGAACTCATCTTCTTCCGATTCCAGTATGACTTATTCATATGAATCATTGTTCTTTTGCTCACTTGTTGAGACACTCGGAGTCTGGAATCTTGGCTAATCATTAGAGATCTGGCCATCATTAATAATAAGGGCACTTGAACCATCTACAACATGCCCTTGACCAGATGTTAATGATTTCCTTTGAATCATTTCTAATTCATATGTTTTTAATATTCCATACAAAACTTCCAGAGTCAATCTACTCAAGTCTCTCCCTTCTCTTTTTGGTGAGACTTTTTGTTCCAAATGGTCAGGGAGTTTGAGCAAAAACTTCAAGTTCACTTCTTCAACTTCATAATATTTATCATGTAGCTGCAAGTCGTTAATCAGCTTGTTAAACCTTTCAAACACATCAGTAATGCTTTCCTTTGGCTTAGCCATGAAATACTCATATTGCAAAATCAGTATCCTTCTTTGATTTGACCTAACTTCCTCAGTTCCTTCACAAAATATCTCAATCTTTTCCCAGATCTGTTTAGTAGTGTCACAGTTGACAATATTGTTGTACATTACATTGTCAAGTGACTCTATTAAGATTAACTACAAGCCACTATCTAGGGAAACTTTTTCTTTCTCAGGCTTAGTGTATTCTGAAGGATCTTTAGGAGCATAATGAGTTGGAATGACCATGTCTCCATCTGTAGATTCCTCAACTCTAACCATAGGAGTGAAGGGCCCATTCTTGAGAATCTGAATATAGAGTGGATTGGCCATCCTGACAACAACAACATTTTCTTCTTCCATAGAGTGTAATTAGTTTTATCAAAAGTAGGGATTTTGATGCTACTGATTTTCTGTGTATTAATTCTTCCAAGATCTTGAATCTGTTACTTTCAGATTTTGCTCTGATATCACTTGTTAGGTAATGAATTACACATAGAGGGGGGGGCGTGAATGTGTTTTTGTGTTTTATGCTTTTCTTGAAGTGATTATGGGTGTGAATAAAGTAAATTAAATCTTGTAGTGAAATGTGTTAATATTGAAATTTAACAGTCAACAATAAAGAATACAGGTCTTCAAAACTCACTTAATTTTATATTAAAATTAAGAATTTCTTGCTACAAAATTTCTAGGCTCTTTGATAATAAAGAGCTTAGATTCTTCCTTGAGAGAGTACAATATTTTCTTCTCTAAATTGTTACTACTAACAAAGGACCAGTTTTAACTATATATCTCAGTTAACTGCTGGTTTACACAGTGTGTAATAAGACATGTTATTCACTTTAGTAAGTTGTCACTAATCATTCCATTTTAGGAAAAGTATATCTTCCATTTCTGGCTTAGCATATCTTTGCATATTGTCTTAACTTTGATCTTCATTTGTCAGTTAATCTTCGCCCTTGATCTTGCACACTCTTCAAGCTGCTTTTTGTAGACTTGTCAATCCAACTAGTTGAATTGTTTGTTGATTATTAATCTTGGATATTAAACTGATCTACACTTTGTAATTTGAGTTTTGCCTCGAGATCTCCATTTTGTTATATAGAGAACTCGACATCTCGATAAGTATGATGGCTTATCGAGATCTCTCATTACTCTATACTTGATTTGACTTGTAGAGGTCTCTGAGTTCTCTATAAGAGAATTTAGCTTTTCGAGATCTCTCCACTTCATGTCTTCACTTTGGCTTGTACACAACTCTGAGTTCTCTAGTGATATTAGACTTATCGATAACTCAGAGTTCTCTAGTGAGATTGACTTGTCGATATCTCAGAGTTCTCTAATGATATTTGACTTGTCGATATCTCATAGTTCTCTAATGATATTTGACTTGTCGATATCTCAGGGTTCTCTAATGATATTTGACTTGTCAATATCTCAAAGTTCTTTAGTGATAATTACCTTGTCGATAACTCTGAGTTCTCTAGTGAAGAAATGACTTGTCGATATCTCCAATCTTTATGTCTTCAATTTGGCTTGTCGATATCTCTCTGAGTTCTCTAGTAGCTTTCCTGACTTCTCGATAAGTCATTCTGGAGTTCTCGAATGACTTCTCTATAACATCAAATCTGTGAATTATAGAGATCTTGACTTAGAACATTTTTCTCAAAATAGATTTATTCAACTCCAAGCTTCTTCATAATTCTTCTGAGGCATGATCTTCTTGATCTTCTTCCAGATAGAATTCTTAGGTTAATACCGTTTACAGAAAAATACCCCAGTCTAGTCTTTGACATTTTTACAGACTTTAAATGTTATAATACAAAATACAAACTAAGATTACAATACAACTTACTTAGGGTTGTCAATTTGACTTAGTCTTGTTATTGTACAGGCATGTCTTGCACAACAGATAAGATTGAGTAGGGTGATTTTCCAAGATTCTTGTTAATGAGATATGTGTTTTGAGTGTAGCATGCAGTGTTGACAGCTTCTTCCCAAAAATTAGTTGGTAACTTGGAATCTTGCAGCATTGTTCTAGCAGCCTCCACTAATGTTTTATTTTTCCTTTCAACAACACCATTTTGTTGAGGTGTCCTAGCTGCTGAGAATTCTTGAACAATACCCTTGTCTTTGCAGAATTCTGGTAAAGTTATATTTCTGAATTCTGTGCCATTATCGCTCCTCAATCTTTTCACACAGTTCTGATCTTCAGCCTGTTTCTCAATCTTCTTGATGTCTTCAATTGTGATGTGTGGAGTTTCATCTTTAGAGTGCATAAAATCTACCCATGTGTATCTTGAGTAGTCATCTACCATCACAAGCGCATATTTCTTTCTTGAAATTGATAAGACATTAGCTGGTCTAAATAAGTCCATGTGAATAAGCTGCAAAGGTTCACTTATGGAATTCACAGTTTTACTCTTGTGACTTGATTTCTTCATTTTTCCTTTTTGACAAGCTTCACAGACTTCATTTTGAGCAAACTCCAGATTTGGCATATCTCTCACTAACTCCTTTTTGACAAGAGTATTAATTTCTTTGTAATTCAAGTGAGAGAGCTTTTTATGCCACAGTTTGCTTTGCTCTTCACATGCCTTGGTGTAGAAGCAACAAATTCCATCCTCATTTACTGAGTTTAAATCTGCAACTAATAGGCTTCCCTTTCTTACTCCTTTCAGAGAAACTTTATTTGTATTTTTGTTGATGATTAAGCATTCTCCTTTGTCAAATTTTACATTAAATCCTCTGTCTATGAATTGATTGACACTTAGGAGATTTACTTCCAAACCAGCAACCAATGCTACATCTTCAATGACAATATTTCCATAAATTAGTTTGCCATATCCCATTATGAACCCTTTGTTGTTGTTTCCAAAAGTCACTAATGGGCCAGCCATCTCCTCAAACTGTGATAGCAGGGCCATATCACCTATCATATATCTTTAGCATCCACTGCTATGATCCATATGACTTTCTTCACTTTGCCCTGCACACAATGAGGATTAAGTGTTTTTAGCTACCCAAGCAGTGTTGGGTACTTTCTTCTTTTTTACAGAATATGCAGAATTAGAATGAGTTGATTCAGAAAGAATGGTGTTCATTGCTTGATTTGCATGTTCCTTTTTGGTTGTAGATCCAATGTTGATTTATTTGAGGTCTACTCTTAGCTTATGGTAACTTGTCATTACTTTCATGTTACATGAAATGCAATCAAACTTATCACAGAAGGAATAGGGATCTTCAGTCTTTTCTTCACTATACTTGCATGCTCCCAATTTTGGCTCACTAACAGCCTTTTTGCAAAGGTGAGTTAGATGATTTGTAGAGCCACATTTCTAACATTGTTTTCTAGGAGCGTCAGTAACAAATGCAAAGTTGTTGCTTTTGTTTATCCTAATCTTTCCATTTCTATTTTTATTCTTCTTTCTTGCATCTTCAGTTTCAACTTCCTTGATTGGATTCTTGGAAGTTTGATCAACCATGTGCTTCTTCTCAGTTTTAGAAGTTGGAGTTGTTTCTGTACATTTCTTTTCATTTTCCTCATCAGCAATATATTGCTTTCTGATCAACTCTTCTTCACTGAAATTTACTTCACATGCTTTGAACGTAGGTGAACCAACCTTTCTCAGCATAGCTGGGACATCTTCACTTGCAGTTGTTTTTCCCTTATCACCTTCAACTTTCCTATTTTTGTTCAATGCATCATAATACAAGCCAATAGCTTGTTTTTCTCATGGTACTGACCAACTAACTGAGATGCATTTCTGAATGATTTCAGTTTCACTTTATTCTTCTCTAGCTTCTCCCTCAACACTTCTATCTCAGTAGCACACTTGAGCTTGTTCTTTAGATATTCATTTTCTTGCTCGACTGTTTCAAGCTCCACAAGCATTAGATAAAACTTCTGTTTCTCATTCTCAAGCTTCTCATTAGCTTTTGATAACCTACTAACCTCCTCAGTAGCTGCTACCATGCTAGTATGAATGTGGAACATTTCTACGCTCATCTTTTTAACAGTTTCTTTATATTGACTTCCATTTAAATTAATAGTGATAAGAGTTGGTACCTTTATTTTTTATGAGGATGACTCTCCTTGCTCCAAGTACATGAGTGCATAGTTTCTTACTTCCTTATTTTCATCATTTTCATAATCATCAAAACTCTTTCCTTCTGCAATATAAGCTTTTCCCTATTGCTTTCTTAGAAGAGCTCATACTTTGCCTCCAATTCAAGATAAGCCTTGTCCTTTTTCACTTTCTTTGGCTTCCTGCATTCTGTAGCAAAATGGCCCAATTCATCACAATTGAAGCACCTGATCTTTGACCTGTCTACAGATCCTATTTTATAGCCATTTTTGCTTCCAGAATTGAATTGCGTCTTTCTGTTAGGACGAAAATACGCGCTAATAATTCACACAGGTATACGTGTTCGCAATTAGTATAAAATGATTTCTAGTTCGTTCCCACAGAGACTCTTCTGGTTAACTTTAATGTATGCACTTATACAACAATGATATGGGTATTATTCATTGCTAAGACGAATAACAAATTGGGTTTGTTTTTAACTAAGATATTAACTAACAATCAATTAACTAAGAGAATTAAAGGTTTAATTTATTATATGAGACAAACATGGGATTTTAACTTCATTAAATACTTCATTCAATAGCCTTATTGTTCTTAACATTAGTATGCAATGGTGATGACAACTAATCAGACAACACGAAACTGATAAACGCCATCTTTTGTTGCACGAATACCATACTACCAGACATCCATAAAAGAGATAGAAGCTGAATAGACACCAAGTATGTTGAGACCCTATATGTCTATAGAATTTGACAACACAAAGGTTTAATGTGCAAGTTATCTATCGTGATTACATAGGGCAAGTAAGATGGTTAAAATTACCTACGAATCATGCATAACAAATACATGAACCTATGCTAGCATGGAAAGTTCTAAACCTCTAAATTCAATGTCGCTTTAGTAGAGATTAACACGCTATCTAATAAGTTCACGACGCTCATAAGACAAATAAGCACAACCAATACTAAGATATCATACAATCACCGCACACAAGGTATCGAAACAATTTAACAAATGAAATCCATAAATAAATCCGTTAGAACCCCACGATAACGATTAGTTCATAACCGAACTCATCATCGCCGCGGGTTCCGATGAAACCATGATATAATAAACTAGGTCTTTATAAAACGAATAAGAAACAAAGTATGTAATCCAGAGTATAGGTTCAACAAAACAAGAAATGAGCATCCAAGATTATAACTTAGAACAAAGAATCACAAGAATAAACTAGGTCTTCTTCGCCTTCATTGAATTGTGCTATAGGTTTTCTCGTCGTCTTCTCCTTAAGCTCTCTCACGTGCTTCTTATAAAAAACGTCCTTAAGTTGTGTTTATATAGCAGCCCAATCAGAAAAGAAGTCCAGAAATTCACTCTTGTACTTGAAACAGGATTCTGAAATCCCGACACGGTGCGGCCGCGCGCTTCATCAGCGCGGGCGCGCTGTCCTTTTGCTCATCCGGCGCGACCGCGCGCTATCACAGCGCGGGCGTGCTGACCTTCTGGAAAAAACTCTGATTTTTATTTTCTTTACTGATTCTTGATGGCTTTTCACGAGCAAACTTCCAGGACACCTTCCTAACACTAAATTAGCACCAAATCAATGCTAAATCTCCTTGATCCCTTATTTATGCCTGAAATGCAAAACACTCAAAAACACATCAAAAACACAAATAACTCGAGTACAAAACATCAGTTCGAAGTTTGCAAAACGTTATAAGTGGATATAAATGCCACTTAACATACCCTCATACTTGAATCGATGTTTGTCCTCAAGCATAAACAGACTCAAAAACAAGAAATAAAAATGCATGAATGCAAACTATATGAATGCAACGATCCCAATAGAATAACTTCACCAATCAACAAGCAACATCTCAACAACTGCAGTTATTCGCACAAGTTCAATCAAATCCCACAAATTAACTCACAAACTAGAAACGTGTGTGTGTGCAATTGCTTAACAGATATACTATCACAACTAGATCAATAATCATGACTCACTACTCATCAAGGAAATCACAAGGTTATAAACAGAATAAACGCTAAACTCAAAATGACTTATAACACTTCAATTTTTATTTATCGGAGTTATACATGGATTCATACTTTTATTGCTACACATAACAACACATATATGACTTATAACACTTATAACACTTTAAAAAAATTATGAGCGAATGCGTTTCACTCCATCTCGCTCAACCCTAGACTACTCATATAAATGTGAGCAGGCTACTAGCCATTTGACACCTAGCCACAACAACTAGCAATGAAATCCTATATTTTTCTCCAAATTATTTTAAATGTCCATGCTATTTTATCATTAAGAGAATATCATACATTTTAAACATAAACATGTGATTAAACCTCATCAAACAAGCAAACCATGATCATGATCTAGCACGCAAGCAACCTATAAGACTTAGTGAAAAAATCTTGCTTCTAGCATGCAAATCAACTCGATAAGACTTAACATTCCTAGATACGACATCACCAAACTTGCATCAACATCACAAATCAATCAGTAAATTAACTAAGGGATCATGTTATAATGCAAATGCATGAAACTATATGCAACATACTAACAATAAAATAAAATAAAAACTATATGACAAATTATGCAACGATATGAACTAAACTATCATAAATATGCAAACTATATGGACTCACACAAACATATTCCTTAAACTATCATCCCCAAACTTAAAATTTTCACTTTCCTCAGTGAAGGTAATAGTAAGGAATCAGGAATACCTACTCGGAATCAGGATCATCACCCTCAATGGGTGGAGTGTTAGGAGTGTCAGGAGGCGGGTAGACAGAATTATCACCGAAAACTGGCCACTGGATATCAACTCATGTGGCTCTGAATGTAGTCAACAACGCCTGGGTGAGATCATATGCAAACCTACTATGGATGTCATGCATCACATCCATCATCCTCGCCAAGCGCCTATAATGTGCTGAACCCAAACCAGCACTGTCATCTGATTCCTCCTGTTGTTGCTGCTGCGATGAACCGGTCTCACCCAACTGAGCTCTTCACATTGCTCTACGTGCCTACGAAGAACCACCAGCATATGTCTGATCAGCTGGCCTTCCACCTGGTAGATGGTCATAAGAATAACCAAGTCCCTTCGGATCAGGCTTCCCACCGTACCACTCATGCATACTCAACAGCGTAGAACTGTCAATATGAGCACTAGAAAGCTGAAGTTGCTCATGCGCGGGCCAATGAACTCTAACCGCCACACACAGCTTCGTCATAATTGACGCATAGGGTATAGAACCCGTAGGGCTCCCCCGAAGAAACCTTAAAATACCCCTGATAAATCACCATCCTGAGATCCATATAATCTCCGTGAAGAATACCCCACAACACGGGTACACAATCCACAGTAATATCAAGCACGTGAGAAGATGGCATGATGTTGGCACAAATAAAAGAATTCCATGCATATACAAACTTGTTCATACATGAGGCAAGGAAAGTGGCATACTCGTTCATGCCCCTCTTGAACTTTCAGTGAGTCTCGGGCACACACAGTGTAGCAACCATCAAATCCAACTTAAAATCATCCCCCGTCTTTGCATTCCAATCCTCTTGCTCTGGCCTCCTCTCGGGCTGCTCGATCATCCTACGAATAGCCTCAGCACTATAGTCCACCATCAACCCCCTCACCATAGTGAAACCATTATTCTCTGCCTTCGGATTCGTGTAAAACTCGTGAACCACACTCATGGGCACAGCAGCGGGTGCCTCATAAAAAGAAACCCAACCCATCTCCAGAATCATCTCCAACAACTTACCATCTTTCCCCGATGGAAAAAATCCTCGTTCCTTGGCTATGGGCTTCGATAACAGCCTCATATACTCCGCCTCAGCCTCCAGAGTTGCAAACATGGGCCTCACACCCCCAACACTAGAAGAATCGGTGGTGTTGTTGCTTACTTGAGTTCCTTATCTTTTGGGTGCGATTGAGATTTAATAAGTTGAGAAAAAAGATGTGTGTATAAGAGATTTGTGTGTTTGAAAATTGAGAAGTGATGAAGAAGATTGTGTATAAGTGTATATATATATAAGGTTTCGAGATTAGAATTAGTTTTAAAAAAGAAGTGGGAATTGATTATGGGATAATGGGGTGATTGAAATTGATTTGGAGAGGGAAATATGGAGGTGGGAGAGGTAAATTCGGCTGGAATTGATTTTATGTCTGAATTTTGATTTTTTGTATTTTTTTCAGGTCCATGGAGCCAGCGCGGCCGCCCCGCCTGGCCGCACGACCGCGCCGTGCTATTGGAAAACTAGGGCGGCCGCCCCGCATACCAGCGCGGGGGCACCGTGCTAATAGAAAAACAGCGCGGCTACCCCGCTTCTTAGCGCGGGCGCGCCGTGCTACTGTAGTCGGCACTGAATTTTTCTTTTTTTCTGATTTTTTTGTATTTTTCTCTATGTTTTCTTCTTCCTCTACCTACTAATGTACAACAAACTTGGGTTGCCTCCCAAGAAGCGCTTGCTTTACGTCGTTAGCTTAACGTAGAATTCCCGAGATCAAGTTGCCAAAAAAACGGCACTAACCACCTAATGGTTTGCCATATCCCCATAGTAATGTTTCAATCTCTGTCCATTTATCTTGAATGCTTGGCCCGGATCATTCTCAAAAATCTCCACCGCTTCATATGGAAACACAGTTTTGACAACAAACGGCCCTGACCACCTCCACTTCAATTTTCCAGGAAAAAGACGGAGATGAGAATTGAACAAAAAAACTTGTGGCCCCGGCACAAATGATTTGAGCACTAGACCCTATTGTGCCACCTCTTGATTTCTTCTTATATATTTTGTTGTTCTTATATGCTTGAACTCGAAACTCGTCGAGTTCATTTAATTGAAGCATCATCTTCTTACCAGCTACATCCATATCAAGGTTCAATTTCTTCAAAGCCCAATACGCCTTGTGCTCGAGCTCCACAGGCAAATGACATCATTTCCCATAAACCAACTAAAACGGTGACACTCCTAGCGGAGTCTTGTATGCTGTTCGATACGCCCAAACGGCTTCATCAAGCTTCAAAGACCAATCCTTCCTTGATGGACACACAACTTTCTCTAAAATGCGTTCAATCTCTCTATTAGATACCTTGGCTTGACCATTAGTTTGAGGATGGTAGGCTGTAGCAATGCGATGATTCACATTATACCTTTGTATCATAGCAGTGAACTTGCGATTGCAGAAATACGATCCCTCGTCACTGATTATGACTCTTGGAGTCCCAAATGTTGTGAATATCTGCTTGTGAAGAAAATTAAGCACCACCTTCGCATCATTCGTCGGCAGAGCCTTTACTTCCACCCATTTCGAGACATAATCCACCGCCAACAAGATATATTGATTATTGCAAGATGAGATAAATGGCCCTATGAAGTCAATTCCCCAAACATCGAAGACCTCAACCTCAAGAAACATATTATAGGCATATCATCCCTTTTAGACATATTACCAACACACTGGCATCAATCACATTTCAAAACAAACTGATGCACATCCTTAAAAAAAGTAGGCCAAAAGAATCCTGCTTGAAGGATACGAGCTGTTGTCTTTTCACCACCATAGTGTCCTCCATAAGCAGTCGAATGGCAATCTCGCAAGATCCACCCCTTTTCGTTGTACGGAATACATCTCCTGATGATTTGGTCATCTCCTTGCCGAAATAGGAACGGCTCATCCCATATGTACCACTTCAATTCATGTAGAAACTTCTTCCATTGATTATAAGTCAAGTCTGGAGGCATAACGTTGCTCACAAGGTAGTTCGCAATATCGGCGAACCACGATTCTTCTGCTTGCACCCCAAACAGTTGCTAATCGGGAAAAGACTCATTTATCAAAGACTTATCATGTGAAGTTGCACTTGGATCCTCTAAATGAGAGAGATGATCAACGACTTGATTCTCAGTCCCTTTTCTATCCTTGATCTCTAACTCAAACACCTGAAGTAAAAGAACCCATCGAATCAATCTAGGCTTCGAGTCCTTCTATGAGACGAGATAGCAAATAGTGTCGTGATCTGTGAAAACTGTCACCTTCGTCCCAAGCAAATAAGATCGAAACTTCTCAAAACCATAAATGATGGCCAAGAGTTCTTTCTCAGTAGTAGTATAGTTCAATTGAGCACCATTGAGGGTCTTACTAGCATGGTAGACCACATGAAATATGTTGTTCTTCCTTTTCCCAAGAACTGCTCCAACTGCATAATCACTTGCATCGCACATCATTTCAAACGGTTCACTCCAATCAGGTACAGTTATGACAGGTGTTGTAATCAAACTCTTCTTTAAGCTCTCAAAAAAATCTAGGCACTCGTCATCAAACTTGAAAGGAACATCTTTCTCTAGTAAATTGCATAATGGCTTTGAAATCATAGAGAAATCCTTGATGAAACGTCAATAGAAACTCGTATGACCAAGAAAGTTGCGAATTCCTTTAACAGAAATTGGTGGGGGGAGGTTTTCAATGACCCCCACCTTGGCTTTATCCACCTCAAGACCCTTACTAGAGACCTTGTGACCAAGAATGATGCCTTGGCACACCATAAAATGACATTTCTCCCAATTGAGGACCAGATTGGTCTCAACGCACCTTTTCAGCACTAAACCAAGATTGTGCAAGTGTAAGAACCCAAATTTTTGACATCGGTAAAAGACCTTTATGAATAGTAATATAATAACTTGAGTTTTTGAGACCTTGTAAAACGTTTAATGAATAGTAACCCTGACGGAAGGGGAAAAACTTTTTAGCCCACGCTATGTTGTGCATGAGAAAATGAGTTTCGGAATTGATAACATGATTATACGTACCAAATGAGTGTATGTAAACACTATTAGTTTTCGAAGAAAATGAACTTTGAAAAATGACCATATTTACGACTCATCGAGGATTACGGGAATTACAATATAATTACAAGATTAAAACCCTACAGATTTATATCCAAGTATGATAATTCAAAATATAAGGAATAAATACGAAAAGAATTACGTCGCGAACCATTTACGAGGAAGTATTACGAACACGTTTAAGCGACCGAGCGAACGCGGAAATGATTAAATAAACGTAACACACTAACTAACCATGGTAAGAAAGTAACCATGGTTACTTTATCAAATAGTGAGCTGGATATAGGATGATCAAGCAAGGCTAATCAAATAGTGTGCTAAGGAAGCTAAAACAAGTAGCTTAGCTTGTAAACTAGGAAGCTACTTAGATTTGTCCATGGATTTGGCAACAAGAATAAACCTAGGATCCTAAACTAGAGAATATCAAATCAATATAAGATATCACCAATCCCATTTCCTAGAAGCAACCAAGGAAGCAAGCATAAAACTCTCTCCCCCTTCTTCATTGTTTCCATTCGGCCATTCCTCTTCACCAAGGGAAATCAAATTCAAATCTCCAATTTCTAGCCATGGATAAATCCTCCCATTAATTCTCAAGCTTCCTAACAACCAAATTAATGTAAGATAATTCTTTGATCTCTTTTTATCAAGGTTTGATGGGTGAAATAAAATCAAGAAAGTTGCTAGTGAATAGTATGAATAGTAACTCTTCTTTGGTTTCTTGATTTCAATGGTGGTTTTAGGTTCCAAAAACCATACCAAGCATTCCCAAGACTCCACCATCCTCAAGAACACATCTCAAGCTTTCAAAAAAGGTAAAAAGTAAAAAAATCTTTGACCCAACTTTATTTAAGATTCAGTTTCAAGATCCATTTAGTATATAGTTATAAACCTAGTTTTAGAGGTGATATTGTTGAAATCTTGATGTTTAGTTCAGTAGATTTAAGGTTGATTGTTGTTGCCTCAAGAACATGATTTTCTTGAGAGGAGTTAGTGTGTTGATGATGATATGGTGATTGTTGGTGATAGTATAAAGATTTAAAGCATAAACGAAACTCCAATCATAAACGTAATCCCGTTAAAATAAACAAATCGTAACTTTAAGTTTCTGCAGAAAGTCCCGAAGATTTAAATTGTAGTTTCTTGAAAAATAACCATTTATTATGATATAAAATGTTATAAGGACCATTTAGGCACTTGAATCGCTTGATTCCGATTTACGGATCAAAAGTTATGGCCGTTTAACTTAAGGTAATTTACGCGACAAAAACTGCTACGAATTACGAACTTTGAAAATATAAAAGATCGACTTAAGAATGTTCATAAATCATGAAATTTTTACAGAGAGTAGTATTTTGAGTTTCCTAACTGCCATAAAAACAACAAGTGAAAATAATAATTTCTCAATTTTATAAAAATATCGGAGCCGAGACCGCGCGATTAGAAACCGTAGAATCCATAAGCGGAGCCGACGACGAAAATGAAAATGAACCTAAGATACTTAGAAAAATGAAGCGACCATGATGTGAATAAGGACTTAAAGGATAAGGATAATATAAGTTGAGAGGGTGCATAATGATTAGTGCATGAGTGCGGGTAGCCGTAAATTAGAACGGGCCCTAACAAAACGACTTGTGCTATGATTATAGATTTCCAAGCGGAACCTAGAGCATCCTCCACCTCAAGATACCCAGGCAAGTTTTCAAACCCTACCTTTTTAGAATTGTTGTGTTGTGAATATTTTACAAAACTGTGATATATGCATGAGATTTCTTTAAACTGTTTTACGAAGTTTGAGATGTATTACATTACTCAATTGTTGATAATTTCTAGTATATGTTCATACCGAGTTCGAAATATTATATTTAAACCGAGATTCGGTCGGTGTAAGCTTATAAAAACCCGGAGGTATCCCAGAGGAGTTTATAATTGAGAACGTTAACGCTAGCGAGTAGCATGGCGTGTATATATTTTAGACCGAGGATCGGTCAGTAAAAATTAATGAAAACCCGGAAGTATTCCGGAGGTGTTTTAGTTAGAATATTAACGCTATAATAGAGCGTGATGTATAAGTTGTAAGACCGAGAGTCGGTCAGTTTTGTTTTTATAAAATAAAAACCCAGGAATCATTCTGGTGATATTTATAGGACGATTAAAGTCCATATTAGTTACGTTTCAAGGGACTCAACGTCCATTTACGAAATACTAAACACCTCGAACTTTTATTAAAACGATTTTCAAAGATCGCATTCCCTCAACTATACTTTATCGTTCGAATAATAAATATCTAATTACTATTCATTTATTATGGGAGAAGTATTCTCCAGTGAATATTTATTTTAGACTTGATTAAATATTAAAGTTATTAATGTATTAAACATAAACTAGTTGAGGAATATTATTTTAAATATTCTTTTAGAGAGTAAACTCATTCGAGGTTTAATTATTTATCGATTATCATTTAATTATTTATTATTCATTAAAGGGTTTATTATTGATTTAAAAATCATAGATCCTGATTTAAAAATATACTTTCTGATTTCGGAAAATAATTCGAATAATTTCAGATCGTCGGAGATTATTATCCCGACTTATTTAATATAGTTTCAAGGAGAAACTTTTCCCCCTTATTAAATTATCTGTTGACAACGGTCAACTCACATCCTTAGTACTTCCTCTGAAAATCTCGGAAGTATGTATATACATATATACACTTATATCTAGTAGATAAATTGTCTTTATCAACAAGCAAAACGCTTGGGAAACTTCGATGTGATTCGAGTTCTCGAGATATGATAGAATTCTTTTTAAAGGACAAGGGAGGGGTAGACTCTGGTACTATGTGTGCTAGATGGACTATCAAAGGTACCGCAGGCGAAGGTACTTAGTGTACTCAGGAACTTGTGAAGTATGTGTATACCCAAAAATGGAACACGTAGCCCGAATGCGGCAAGGGTGATAACCAGGATATGAAGGTGTCGTCCTTCTACTAGTAGAAAAGGTTATTTTATCATAGTACGACTGATCATCGTATGCGGTGGCTCCAACAAATGTCCTATTCTTCCAATTGGAATTGTGATGTAATACCGTAACCCACGCCTAGGTGCTGGGTTTACCATTAATGTATTCGCAGGATAATAAAATCCACTAAAGAATTGTTTTCATGAGAAGGTGTGTGTCACCAAGGAAAACTATTTTTGAATAAAACGTAATTATCATATATGATGTTTTACGTGAATTTATCATATAGTCATTTTCACACTGTACATTATTATGCTGGGCATTATAGCTCACTCTTGCTTTCTTTTAAATGACACAACACAACATATAACGAGTACGCTGGTGTGGGACTTAGTCACTTATAGTCATGGGGAGAATCCCTGGCAGCCTTGTCTCAGGTGTGCCAGAGTATCAAATAGGTATAAGATATCAGTCGTAATTATTGTAACTTCATGTAGAGGTTATGAATAATTGTTTGAGATCCTGTAAAAGTACATTTGACTTTTAATAACAGATGATACTTGTCGTACATCGTTCTAAGGCTATAACTTGAGAGTGTGTGAGATTGGGGGTCTGTGATATGGAATTATTGGATTATCGAGTTAATGCAGGTTACACATGATTGAAGGATTGCGTGACAACCCAGGTTCCTGACCCCGGATTTGGGGGCGTTACAGAAATGGTATCAGAGCAATAAGTTATAGTACTCAGAAATGAGAGTGTTAGGAGTCTGTCTAGACGTGAGATTTCGTAAGAGCTCATATAGAGTTCATCATTGGACTACCGGATGTAGCCTCAATGTGTAGGTTAGGATAAGTGTATATTTGAGGTATTAAAGTATGACTAATAGGACCATTGGAGATTATCAGAATGATGAGGAGAAAATTTTGAATCATATTTGATTTGGCAAGGATGTGGATGTAGAACTTGGAGCTGAGTCTCCAGGGAAATTGGGGTAAAGACGGTATTACCAACACCATATGTTCATTGTGATAACACGAGTCTGGTTACTCGTAGTTCTTTATAGGTTTCCCGTGAAGGGGCATCACATGTGAGGACCATGAAGTCTAATTATTAGTATACAGTTAAGGTTATTTGCCCAAACTAGTTGACGGTGTCATTTTACCAATGAGGATTTGAATATCGTATTAATAACAAATTCAGCAGAAATAGTGCCCAATATACCCTTAAGGATTTTTATTCTATTAAGGAATATTTGAATGTAATATAAGAATATTATCGTAAGATGAGTACATTACATGATATTATTCGTGCGCTTAACATGTAAGGATATGATGGTTTAGATTAAAAATTAAGAGCATCGAGAATTGATGGCATGTCTATAATTAAATGGCGTAAGATTCTAACGAGCGATGGTTCGATCTTAGAATTTTTTTAAAAGGGATAGACCAGTGAGTCTAGAGCAAAATTCTTCGGTAGATATGATGTCAGAGGCTACGCATATATACTCGTAGATCTCTAATATATTTGGTAACGTATGTCCAATTACACACACATGCCACTGAACTTATGGACTGCATTGAGATCCCTAAGAGATCTCTTTGATATGCTCCCAGGGGAAACTGGCCACTTATAGTTAGTAACGGATGCGTGTAGCAGGCAACTATCGGCTTAACAGATGTTTTGGAATATTTCTGAGTAAGGTCTTCGAGGTAAAACACCGGAATGACATATATACGTAAGAAAGTCAAGTTAGTAAGTTATTTTAAAATGATGTTGAAAGAGAAACTATTTGAAACATGGAATTACGAAGAAGAAGAGGTGGGATCATCCTCAGATGGATAATGACGAGAGTTAGGATAATCAGTGAAATATTTTGGCACCTACTCACTGTCACGTTACTCCCTCCAGATTGTTGATCATTCGTATTGCCTTGGTAAGTTATATCAGGCAATCCTTTTCGTTCCCTACTTTGAACTTCTGATGTGACCATCTTGAATAGTCTTTCTCTGCATCAGGACTTGTTCAATTCTTTTAGTTAATTCATGAACTTTCATTCATAGATTATGATCTTCTTGTTCAACTCAGAGATATTTATACTTCATCTCAATTATCCAAGAGATTTTATATATATATATATAAATTTCCCCTCAATTCATCGATGAATATTCATAATGAGTACCTTCATTTGATTCTTCTTTCATACTTACTCTTCTCAGTCAAGATTGTAAATATCTAACAAATTGTTAAAAACATGGATGATCTAATATCCATATATTCCTCGGGAATCCTTTTACTCTAATCGGGATGAAATTATATATTGAACTTTAAAATCATAGTAAGGGTATCAATTTGATATTGGTATTCCGATTCAATTCTATTTAAAGATCTAATAAAGTATGTGGACTAGGGCACTTATGAGTGTACCCTCTATTTGGAAAGAAATATTTGATAAGAGGTTATCGATTGTTCCGATGCCAAGACCACTCGATTCAGAGTTATAATTGTCTTTCTCGGCCCAAATTTAAAAACTCTTGATTTCAAAATCGTCATCCAGGTAGCCTGAATTTCTTCAGTGGTTACGATGTTGAGATTTTTACAAACAAACTGAAATATGCCTAGTTGCATATGTTCTCATGAATGACTAGTTAATTGTCCTAACTAGTCAAAATTTTACTCCCTCCGTCCCCCTCAATTCTTTACACTGGGGGACGGGGGTTTGACACGCACTTTAATGCTCTTATTAAATGTAGTTGCATAATTTTTTTTTGAAATTTCTTTCTTCTAAATAAAAATATAATGTTCAAATTTTTATACAAAAAAAGAAAATTTTAAAAATGAATTCCGGAACTATACTTTATAGTTGCCTTAAAATGCGTGTCAAGCATGTGAAAAACAATGTAAAGAAATGAGGGGGACGGAGGTAGTAATTAATATGACGAAAGCCTAGCTCATCGTCCTAGCTAGTTGCTATGGGCCAAACCAATTGTGCTGGCCATTTTCTTAGCCGGTTGAGAATATTGCTTGATATGGACTAGTTATTATTTTGCTAAAGTTTCACTTTCAATAAAATTTTGATTATTCCATAGTGCATTATATATGCCAGATTTAATTGTTGATGAAACTCTTAAAGAATGATTTTATTGAGACTTAAGTAGGTCGCCCACTCAAACGAGAATTCATATTCAGTTTTATAAAATATTTTGTTCATGAAATATTTTATTCTTTCATTTGTATAACGAATATCCAATTAAAATTACAAAGTGATTGAAGAACTATATACTTCCGTATTTATTAATCATTGGATAAAATTCCTTCTTTCAAAAATAGCACCTCTTTGAGACCTCGATGGTTAACCTTTTGGTTGAGGATGTTATTCAATATTTCTTTCATTATTCAAGAAGAAAAGTATTCTTTCAATGGGAAAATCTTACAAGTATCATTATTATGATGTTATTATTCAGCAATCATTGCTTTCAATGGATATTCTCCATAATATCACAATATAGACTTCCAAGGACATGGAAGGATAATCCTTGTTATATTCTTTCTTCCAAGTTATAAATCTTCTGAGTATTGTGACTCTTTTATTCAGAGCTCATTATTTGTTCAGAAGTTAGATTTGGAAATCTTGTTAAGATTATCTAAATTTCATCGATATCGTGAAAATCATTTTTTCCAAGGCTAATTGCCTTCACAACAAAGAGAGGTATAGTTGAGGACCGATTGTTGTAATATGAGACTGAAAGCTCAGTGCTATGATGGTGCAATCAGAGCATCGTGATGAGTAAGTTATTTTAAAAAGAAGAATACCATATTTAGTTATTATCATAAGTATCTTTAATATGGTTATAGAAGAACGAAAATAGGGATACGACGTGATTAGTAAGGTACACTTCTATGAAACATTATCGGGAGAGGTGCTAATAAATTCGGGAAAAACCAAGCATGTATGAATTTGAGGAATAAGATTTTCAAGAATTGAAGGTAAGGTTAGTAGCAATCCCGTGCTAGAAATACTCAACGATAAAAATAGGATGTTGTGTGGAGTCTAATGATTTGTCTACGCAGCTTAAGGACCGTGACATAAGGCTTTCTAATAATAATCTAGAATAATTGCGATAAGGTTCGGACTGAAAGGGACAAGAAGTTTACTTATGAGAAAATTTTGGAATTTTTTTTTACACTGAACATGAGATAGAGGCCATAGTCAAATTGATCAAGGGTTATGATTGAGAAATCTATTATTATCAAGGAAAGGCCAATGTGGTGGCCGACACTTTATGAGGATGACAAATCTCAGAATAACTGATGAGAAGGATTGCATGAAAGGAACGCTTTATTACTTAACAGGAAGACTTAAAGGTGCCTAAAAACGTAAACGGATATTAGTCATGACAGAATATGAAAGGGATGTCATTGAGTAGGAAGTAAGTATTCGACATAGTTGAAAATGAAAACGAAAAGGCGAGGGTTAAAATTTTGGCGATTTCGACTTGTGGATGACCCAAATAGGAGTAAGAGTTAATTATAATAAATTTTGAAGGAGGATTTTTAAGAACCAAGTTAGCCGTCGTGCTATTTGAGGATTTTGAGTGATAGATTAAATAAGATCGCTTACTTTATTATGCAAACGATAGATGTCCACTCTACAAAATTGTTATGAAAGTGGAAGAGATAATTGGGAGAGAGAGACTCTGTGACGACTGCGCCACGCAAGAACCCAAAATTTAATTAACGGGACTATTTCCCAAGATATTTTGTGAAAAAGGACGGACAGAGGAATGACTTAGAGTTATCAAATCGACAAGTAGAATGAGAGGACTATCCTGACCATTGAAGATACGACTAGCAGCTTACCTTTTATTTGGAACAGTTTGGGAAATCGCCTATTATTGACAGATAATTCGTGTAGATGTACTTAACACGCTAGCATACGAAAAATAATCTCCGATATCCCTTACGAAGGACAACGTGAAAGAATGAAGGATGTCATTATCGGAGCTGATAGAAGGCAAAGAAGATCGTACACCTCCTATAAAGGCCACTAGTAGCAGGTACCAATAAAAGTGAATACGTCTAAGGCGATAGCGAGAATAACAAGTACGACCCAAAAGGTATCATAGTACTATAGATATTATACCGGGAATGATTAAAGAAGTCCGACCGATGACGGAAGCTAAACGTTCCACGATCCTAAAACGTGTCAATCAATTGCGTATGAAATGGTGCTTCCTTCAAGATGGCAACAGGACAAGGATGTGCCTTACGTTACTACGGGAAGAAATGTTAAATCTGACGCTAAGCGTGTAACATGAGGCGAGCGTGTAGAAATGCGACGAGAACTTCTTACATAAAATAATCGACAGAGATGATGCGCCCAAAATGGGAAAATGTTAGAGAACAAAACTCTAGCACTAGTAGGAGCGATGGAGGGGGGAAACGAATAAGTTGAAGGATGATTCTAAACAAGATGCACTAATCATCCATATTATAGATTTTAAGGGAAATGAAGCGACCAGTTGACGTTAATCGAATTATCGACAATAACGAGTTATCATGCATGCATTGGAATGGCTACAAAGATTTGTATGGAAGAAAGAATCGTTCTCTCTTAGGTTGGGAAGAAATTGGTAAGCGGATGATACTGGACCATAGTTGAGTCAACATACCAAAGGAATTCCTAGAACTTATCAGAACCCGGCTAGTGGCAGCCCAGGGTGAACAATAAAAATATGCGGGCCAGAACTATATAGACAGAAAGTACGAAGTAGCGGAACAAGTATTGTTGAAAGTACCTCCCGAGAAGGGAGTGATGAGATTCGAAAGGGAAAGAAATGTTGAACCCAAGATTTATTGGACCAGTTGAAGAATTAAAGGACTAAGAAAGTTGACTTATAAATTAGCACCATCGTCGAACGATCACCAAGTTTATAACGAGTACCACAAATCGAGGTTAGGAAATTTAACCGTCAAAACCAAACCTATGATTGAAAATGAGCTAATAAACTCGTAGCCAGACTTAGCGTATGTCGAGTAACGTATAGAGGTCATAAGACTACAAGGACGAGTACCCGGAAATATATTGGATGGCTGAGTGGAAATTTTATGAAAAGATCAAATACTGCAAGGTCAACGTGAGAACTCGAGGTTGTCATGTGAGAAGTATATCCCTACCTGTTTCTGAACAGATTCCGGGACGGAATCCTTTTAAGGGGGGAAGACTGTAAAAACCCAAATTTTTGACATCGCTAAAAGACCTTTATGAATAGTAATATAATAACTTGAGTTTTTGAGACCTTGTAAAACGTTTAATGAATAGTAACCATGACGGACGGGGAAAAACTTTTTAGCCCACACTATGTTGTGCATGAGAAAATGAGTTTCGGAATTGATAACATGATTATACGTACCAAATGAGTGTATGTAAACACTATTAGTTTTCGAAGAAAATGAACTTTGAAAAACGGCCATATTTACGACTCATCGAGGATTACGGGAATCACAATATAATTAAAAGATTAAAACCCTACGGATTTATATCCAAGTATGATAATTCAAAACATAAGGAATAAATACGAAAGGAATTACGTCGCGAACCATTTACGAGGAAGTATTACGAAAATGTTTAAGCGACCGAGCGAATGCGGAAACGATTAAATAAATGTAACGTACTAACTAACCATGGTAAGAAAGTAATCATGGTTACTTTATCAAATAGTGAGCTAGATATAGGATGATCAAGCAAGGATAATCAAATAGTGTGCTAAGGAAGCTAAAACAAGTAGCTTAGCTTGTAAACTAGGAAGCTACTTAGATTTGTCCATGGATTTGGCAACAAGAATAAACCTAGGATCCTAAACTAGAGAATATTAAATCAATATAAGATATCACCAATCCCATTTCCTAGAAGCAACCAAGGAAGCAAGCATAAAACTCTCTCCCCCTTCTTCATTGTTTCCATTCGGCCCTTCCTCTTCACTAAGGGAAATCAAATTCAAATCTCCAAGTTCTAGCAATGGATAAATCCTCCCATTAATTCTCAAGCTTCCTAAAAACCAAACTAAGATAAGATAATTCTTTGATCTCTTTTTATCAAGGTTTGATGGGTAATATAAAATCAAGAAAGTTGCTAATGAATAGTATAAATAGTAACTCTTCTTTGGTTTCTTGATTTCAATGGTGGTTTTAGGTTCCAAAAACCATATCAAGCATTCCCAAGACTCCACCATCCTCAAGAACACATCTCAAGCTTTCAAGAAAGGTAAAAAAATCTTTGACCCAACTTTACTTAAGATTCAGTTTCAAGATCCTTTTAGTATATAGTTATAAACCTACTTTTAGAGGTGATATTGTTGAAATCTTGATGTTTAGTTAAGTAGATTTAAGGTTGATTGTTGTTGCCTCAAGAACATTATTTTCTTGAGATGAGTTAGTGTGTTGATGATGATATGGTGATTGTTGGTGATAGTATAAAGATTTAAAGCATAAACGAAACTCCGATCATAAACGTAATCTCGTTAAAACGAACAAAACGTAACTTTAAGTTTCTGCAGAAAGTCCCGAAGATGTAAACTGTAGTTTCTTGAAAAATAACTCTTGATTATAATAGAAAATGTTATAAATATCGTTTAAGCGCTTCAATCTCGTGATTCCGATTTACGGATCAAAAGTTATGGCCGTTTTACTAAAAGTGATTTACTCGACAAAAACTGCTATGAATTACGAACTTTGAAAATATAAAGGATCGACTTAAAAATGTTCATAAATCATGAAATTTTTACAGAGAGTATTATTTTGAGTTTCCTAATTTCAATAAAAATTTCAAGTGAAAATAATGATTTCTCAATTTTATAAAAATATCGGAGCCGAGACCGCGCGATTAGCAACCGTAGAATCTATAAGCGGAGAAAACGACGAAAATGAAAATGAACCTAAGATACTAGAAAAATGAAGTGACCATGATGTGAATAAGGACTTAAAGGATAAGGGTAATATAAGTTGAGAGGGTGCATAATGATTAGCGCATGAGTGCGGGTAGCCGTAAATTAGAACGGGACCTAACAAAACGACTTGTGCTATGGATATGGATTTCCATGCGGAACCTAGAGCATCCTCCACCTCAAGATACCCAGACAAGTTTTCAGACCCTACCTTTTAAGAACTGTTGTGTTGTGAATATTTTACAAAACTGTGATATATGCATGAGATTTCTTTAAACTATTTTATGAAGTTTGAGATGTATTACATTACTCAATTGTTGATAATTTCTAGTATATGTTCATACCGAGTTCGAAATGTTATATTTAGACCGAGATTCGGTCGGTGTAAGCTTATAAAAACCTGGAGGTATCCAGGAGGAGTTTATAATTAAGAACGTTAACGCTAGCGAGTAGCGTAGCGTGTATATATTTTAGACCGAGGATCGGTCAGTAAAAATTGATGAAAACCCAGAAGTATTCTCGAGGTGTTTTAGTTAGAATTTTAGCGCTATAATAGAGCGTGATGTATAAGTTGTTAGACCGAGAGTCGGTCAGTTTTGTTTTTATAAAATAAAAACCCGGGAATCATTCCGGTGATATTTATAGGACGATTAAAGTCCATAGTAGTTACGTTTCAAGGGACTCAACGTCCATTTACGAAATACTAAACACCTCGAACTTTTATTAAAACAATTTCCAAAGATCGCATTCCCTCAACTATACTTTATCATTCGAATAATAAATATCTAATTACTATTCATTTATTATGGGAGAAGTATTCTCCAGTGAATATTTATTTCAGACTCGATTAAATATTAAAGTTATTAATGTATTAAACATAAACTAGTTGAGGAATATTATTTTAAATATTCTTTTAGAGAGTAAACTCATTCGAGGTTTAATTATTTATCGATTATCATTTAATTATTTATTATTCATTAAAGGGTTTATTATTGATTTAAAAATCATAGATTCTGATTTAAAAATATACTTTCTGATTTCGGAAAATCATTCGAATAATTTCAGATCATCGGAGATTATTATCCCGACTTATTTAATATAGTTTCAAGGAGAAACTTTTCCCCTTATTAAATTATTTGTTGACAACGGTCAACTCACATCCTTAATACTTCCTCCGAAAATCTCGGAAGTAGGTATATACATATATACACTTATATCTAGTAGATAAATTGTCTCTATCAACAAGCAAAACGCTTGGGGAACTTCGATGTGGTTCGAGTTCTCGAGATATGATAGAATTCTTTTTAAAGGACAAGGGAGGGGTAGACTCTGGTACCATGTGTGCTAGATGGACTATCAAAGGTACCGCAGCGAAGGTACTCAGTGTACTCAGAACTTGTGAAGTATGTGTATACCCAAAACTGGGACACGTAGCCCAAATACGGCAAGGGTGATAACCGGGATACGAAGGTGTCGTCCTTCTGACTAGTAGAAAAGGTTACTTTATCGCAGTACGACTGATCATCGTATGCGGTGGCTCCAGCGAATGTCATATTATTCCAATTGGAATTGTGATGCGATACCGTAGCCCAAGCCTAGGTGCCGGGTTTACCATTAATGTATTCGCAGGATAATAAAATCCACTAAAGAATTGTTTTCATGAGAAGGTGTATGTCACCAAGGAAAACTATTTTTGAATAAAACGTAATTATCATATATGATGTTTTACGTGAGTTTATCATACAGTCATTTTCACACTGTACATTATTATGTTGGGCATTATAGCTCACTCTTGCTTTCTTTTAAATGACACAACATAACAGATAACTAGTATGCCGGTGTGGGACTTAGTCGCTTGCAGTCATGGGGAGAATCCCTGGCAGCCTTGTCTCAGGTGTGCCAGAGTATCAGATAGGTATAAGATATCAGTCCTAATTATTGTAACTTCATGTAGAGGTTATAAATAATTGTTTAAGATCCTGTAAAGTACATTTGACTTTTAATAACAGATGATACTTATCATACGTCGTTTCTAAAGCTATAACTTATGAGTGTGTGAGATTGGGGGTCTGTGATATGGAATTATTGGATTATCGAGTTAATGCAGGTTACACATGATTGAAGGATTGCGTGACGACCCAGGTTCCTGACCCCGGATTTGGGGGCGTTACAGCAAGCATTCATCATAAGAAGTGTCAAAGATGGAGAAATCATCCATGAATATTTCTACATTGTTTCCAATCATATCATAGAAGATAGCCATCATGCATCTCTGAAATGTAGCTGGTGCACCACATAGCCCAAAAGAAACTCTCCTGAAGGCAAAAGTACCAAAAGGACATGTGAACGTAGTCTTCTCTTGATCTTCTGGATCAATATAAATCTGATTATAACCCGAATAGCCATCCAGAAGATAGTAGTACTCATGCCCAGCCAATCTATCAAGCATCTGATCAATAAAAGGAAGTGGGAAGTGATCGTTCCTTGTGTCTTTGTTCAGCATCATGTAATCCATGCAAACTCTCCACCCCGTGACTGTTCGAGTAGGAATGAGCTCATTCTTTTCATTAGCAACCACAGTGATACCTCCTTTCTTCGGCACACATTGAACTGGGCTCACCCACGAACTATCAGAAATGGGATAGATGATCCTTGCATCTAGCCACTTGAGAATTTCTTTCTTCACCACCTCTTTCATGATCGGATTTAGCCTTCTCTGTTGCTCAACAGTAGGCTTGCTTCCTTCCTCTAGCAGAATTTTGTGCATACAATAAGAAAGGCTGATTCCCTTGATATCTGTTATAGTCCATCCAATTGTCGATTTGAACTCTCTAAGAATTCTCAACAACTTTTTCTCATCGCTACCTGAAAGGTCAGATGCAATAATAACATGCTAAGTAGATGCATCGCCTAAAAATGCATACCTCAGATGTTCAGGCAAAGGCTTAAGCTCAAGTGTAGGAGCTTCCTCAATAGACGGCTTGAGGCGCTTTGGAGAATTTTTCAGCTCTTCCAATCCAAGAGATTCAAACGGCATTTCCAGTCTTCGCTTCCACGGAGAAGCATTCAAATACTGCAACTGTTCATCACTTTCATCATCTTCACTATCTGAACCCCCCATTAAGGCTTTCTTTAAGGCATCTGATTTTAACATATGATTCAATTCTGAAGTAACCACATATTCGACCAATTCCACCTTAAAACATTCCTCTTCATCAGTAGGTAATTTCATGGTATTAAAAATATTGAAGGTCACATCCTGATCTTGAACTCGCATAGTGAGCTCACCCTTCTACACATCAATCAAGGTTCGGCCAGTAGCCAAGAAAGGTCTTCCCAAGTTTATGGGAATCTTCTTATCTTCCTCAAAATCAAGAATTACACAATTTAGCAGGAAAGATGAGTTTTTCCACCTTGGCCAATACATCTTCCACAATGCCTCGTGGATATGTAATAGAGCGATCGGCCAACTGCAAGGACATATATGTAGGCTTTGGATCAGGTAGACCCAATTTCTTGAAGATAGATAAGGGCATCAAATTGATGCTAGCTCCCAAGTCTCATAAGCATTTGTCAAATTACACTTTTCCAATGGTACAAGAAATAGTGAAGCTTCAAGGATCTTTAAGCTTCGGAGGCAACTTCTGTAGCAACACTGCACTGCATTCCTCCATTAGAGCAACGGTCTCTAAGTCATCGAGCTTCACTTTCCGAGAGAGAATACCTTTCATAAACTTCACATAGCTTGGCATTTGTTCAGGAGCTTCAGGGAAAGGTATGTTGATATGAAGTTTCTTGAAAACTTCCAAGAACTTAGCAAACTACTTATCCAGCTTTTGCTTTTGCAGCCTCTTAGGAAAAGGAAGTGGAAGATAGACCTATTTTTCCCCTGTATTACCCTCGGGAGGAGTGTTGAAAATAGCTGTCTTCCTTGGTTCCACTTCTACTTCCTTCAGCACATCTTCTTCAGCCACAACTTCATATTCTGGAACTTGAGATTTTCCTGAAATTCGCAACATTTCCAGACCTCAATGTAATTGCCTTAACCTGCTCCTTAGCTTCCCTCTTTCCTAGAACTTCATTATCACTAGGTAGTGTACCTGGTTGACGATTCAGCAAGGCATTGGCAACCTGCCCAATTTGATTCTTCAAGGTTTTGATAGAAACTGCTTGGCTCTTGCACACGAGCCTTAACTCCTCCAATTCAGATTTTTCATTAGATTGCGATAACTGCTGAAGTTGGAGTTGTTGCCTTGGCGCATATTGTGGTTGTTGAAAACTAGGAGGGTTATATTGTTTTGCTGTGTATGGCTGATAAGGCTGTTGCACCGTATTCTGAGTGTTGCTCCAGCTAGAGTTAGGATGATTGCGGTTGTTGGGATGATAAGTGGCTGGAGATGGTTGTTGTGACCTCTGAAAATTGCTCACAAACTAAGCTGATTCACTAGAAATAGCACACAGCTCAGTCTCATGCGCCCCCGCGTAAAGCTCACAAACACTAGATATTTGGTTAACTCCATAATTCGCCAAAGAATCCACTTTCATCGTCAAAGCTTGAAGTTGAGCAGCTATAGCAGTAGTTGTATCCACTTCCAGAATTCCTGCTACCTTGTCTTACTGCATTCTCTGATTTGGATTCTGGTATTCGTTAGCTGCCATTAGCTCAATCAACTCATAAGTTTCATCATAGCTTTTGGCTTATAAGACTCAATCAGACGCTGCATCGAGTATAGGTCTAGACTGCATGCCCAAACCATTATAGAAACAGTTTATGATCATCCAATCAGGCATGCCATGGTGAGGACACTTCCTAAGCATCTCTTTGTAGCGATACCAAGCCACACATAAAGATTATCCAGATTGTTGCGCAAACTGAGTAAGAGCATTCCTGATTGCAGCTATTTTTACCATAGGGAAGAATTTAGTTAGAAATTTATGTGCAAGATCCTCCCAAGTGGTGATAGAACCTGCTGGTAGAGAATGTAACCAGCACTTTGCTTTATCCCTCTGTGAGAATGGGAAAAGCCTCAGCTTAATAGCATCTTCAGTGACCCCATTAAACTTGAAAGTGTCGCAGATCTCGATGAAATCTCTGATGTGCATATTGGGATCTTCTATAGGAGAACCCCCAAACTGAACTGAGTTATGTATCATCTGAATTGTGCTCGACTTAATCTCAAAGGTGGTAGCCGAGATGGATGAGCTGATAATGCTAGACTAAATATCATTAATCTTTGGTTAAGAATAATCCATCAAAGCCTTTGGATTCGCTGCTTGATCTCCCATTGCATTGAGTGCCTCTTCTTCAACTTTCTCCTCAACAAAGATTTCTTCTTCACGTACAACTTCTTCCACTACTTGCTCCACTGCCTTCTCCAGTGCTCTCTTTTGAAGTTGAGAAAGCGTTAGCATACACGCTCTCTAGAGTACCTAAAAAAGCAACAAGCAAATAAGTAAGTAACAATGTCCGAGTCAATGAACTTTAACGATCATTGATGACAAACACATAAACTAAAAATTAACACCGAGTCCCCGGTAGCGGCGCCAAAAACTTGTTAGGACAAAAACACGCGCTAATAATTCACGCAAGTATACGCGTTCGCAAGTAGTATAGAATGATTTCTAGTTCGTTCTCACAGAGACTCTTATGGTAAACTTTAATCTATGCACTTATGCAACAATAATATGGTTATTATTCAATGCTAAGACGAATAACAAATTGGATTTGTTTATAACTAAGATATTAACTAACATGTAATTAACTAAGAGAATTAAAGGTTTGATTTATTATATTAGACAAACATGGGATTCTAACTTCATTAAATACTTCATTCAATAGCCTTATTATTCTTAACCTTAACATGCAATGGTGATGACAACTAATCAGACAACACGAAACTGATAAACGCCAACTTTCGTTGAACGAATACCATACTACCAGACATCCACAAAAGAGATAAAAGCTGAATAGACACCAAGTATGTTGAGACCCTATATGTCTATAGAATTTCACAACACAAAGGTTTAACGCGCAAGTTATCTATCGTGATTACATAGGGCAAGTAAGATGGTTAAAATTACCTACGAATCATGCATAACAAGTACATGAACCTATGCTAGCATGTCAAGTTCTAAATCTCTAAATTCATTATCGCTTCTGTAGAGATTAACACGCTATCTTATAAGTTCGCGACACTCATAAGACGAATAAGCACAACAAATATTAGGATATCATACAATCACCACACACAAGGTATCGAAACAATTTAACTAAAGAAATACATAAATAAATCCGTTAGAATCCCACGATAACGATTAGTTCATAACCGAACTCATCATCACCGCGAGTTCCGATGAAAGCATGGTATAATAAACTAGGTCTTTATAAAATGAATAAGAAACAAAGTATGTAATCCAGAGTATAGGGTCAAAAAAACAAGCAACGAGCATCCAACATTACAACTTAGAACAAAGAATCATAAGAATAAACTAGGTATTCTTCGCCTTCGTTGAATTGTGCTATAGGTTTTCTCGACATCTTCTCCTTAAGCTCTCGCACGTGCTTCTTATGAAAAATGTCCTTAAGTAGTGTTTATATAGCAGCCCGGTCAGAAGAGAAGTCTGAAAATTCACTCTTGTAATTGAAACAGAATTCTCAAATCCCGACACGGCGCGACGCGCGCTTCATCAGCACGGGCGCGCTGTCCTTCTACTCATCCGGCGCAGGCGCGCGCTATCACAGCGCGGGCGCACTGACCTTCGGGAAAAAACTGTGATTTTTATTTTCTTTGCTGATTCTTGATGGCTTTTCATGAGAAAACTTCCAGGACACCTTCCTAACACCAAATTAGCACCAAAGCAATACTAAATCTCCTTGATCCCTTATTAATTCCTGAAATGCAAAACACTCCAAAAACACATCAAAAACACAAATAACTCGAAAACGAAACATCAATTCGAATCTTTATGAAGTGTTATGAGTGGATATAAATGCCACTTAACACTTTCCCTTCCAGCTGTTATCCTTGTTGGATGACTGTCCCTTGTTTCTAAAGAATTTTGGCTTATTTACTCTAATTTTAGAGAATTTTCTTGCTAAGTAAGCCATGGACTGATCTAACTCATCCAAGGTGTACGATTCATCCTCTTCAAGTTCAAGAATAACTTGCTTCTGTGGTTCCTTGTTATTTTGCTCACTACTTGAAGCAACTGGAGTCTGGACTTCTAACTCATCATCAGATGACTGGCTGTCATTAACAATTAGGGCACTTGAACCATCCACAATGTGTCCTAGACCAGCTCTTAAAGATTTCTTTGGATCATTTCCAGTTTATAGGTTTTCAAGATGTCATATAAAACCTCCAGTGTCATTTTGCTCAAGTCTCTCCCTTCTCTTATAGCTGAGATTTTCTGTTCTAAATGGCCAGGAAGGGTGAGCAAAAACTTTAAGTTAACCTCCTCAGCTTCATAGTATTTTTCATGAAGCTACAAGTCATTAATCAGCTTATTAAATCTTTCAAAGATATCAGTTATACTTTCTTTAGGTTTAGCCATGAAACCCTCATACTGAGATACCAAAATTCTCCTTTTATTTGACCTAACTTCCTCTACTCCTTCACATAGAATTTCTATCTTCTCCCAGATCTGTTTGGTTGTGTCACAGTTGATAATGTTATTATACATTACATTGTCAAGTGATTTTATTAAAATTAGTTGCAAGCTACTATCTAGAGAGACTTTCTCCTTTTCGGGTTCAGTATATTGTGAAGGATCTTTATGAGCATAATAAGCTGAAATGATCATGTCTCCATCTGTAAATTCTTCAACTCTTACCATGGGGGTGAAAGGGCCATTCTTGAGAATCTGAACATATAATGGATTGGCCATCTTTATAAACAACAATATTTTCTTTTTCCATAATGTGTAGTTAGATCTATCAAAAGCAGGAATCTTGATACTGCTGATCTTTTGTGTATTCATTCTTCCAAGATCTTTAATCTGTTTGCTTTTAGATTTTGCTCTAATACCACTTGTTAGGTAATGAATACAACACATAGGGGGTGAATGTGTTTTAGACAATATTAAAGGCTTTTTTATTTTCTTTAACTTGGTGATCGAAGCAGATAAGAATTATAACAATATTATGTTAATTGAAATAAAGACAGTGCACACAATATTTCAAAATTCGCTTAATTTTATATAAAAATCAAGCTAGTGTTTTGCTACAAATTTTGGGTTCTTTTAATGTTAAGCACTCAGCTTCTTCCTTGAGAGAGTTACAAGCAATTCTAGATCTATTTGATACATTTTAAAAGCAAAGGACCAGTGTTTACTTTATAGATTAGTTAAAACAGGTATACACATCATACAATAAAATATACTAAACCCTACTTTAAGTTATTTCTAAAGCTTTCCATTTCTGGCTTAATGTATCTTTGCAAATCCCGTGAATCTGAGACTTTCCTTTGTCAGTTAATCTTGGCCTTTGATCTTGCACTCTTCAAGCTGCTTTTGTAGACTTTTCAATCTAAGTGATTAGATTGTTTGTTGATTAATAATCTTAAATATTTAACTTGTCCGCATTTTGTACTTGAGCTTCATATCGAGATCTTCAGTTTTAGCTATAGAGAACTGACATCTCGATAAGTATAATGGCTTAACGAGATCTCTTAGTTCTCTATAAGTGTTTTGACTTATCGAGGTCTCTGAGTTCTTTATAAGTGAACTTGGCTTGTCGAGGTCTCCAAATTTCTGCATGTAGAAATGACTTGTCGATATCTCTGAGATCTCTATAAGCATTTTTGACTTGTCGATATCTTTGAGATCTCTAATGAGAATTTGACTTGTCGATATTTCCAATCTTCATAACTTCATTTTGACTTGTCGATATCTCTTAGTTCTCTAGTGCATAAATGACTTGTCGATATCTCTGAGACTTCTCTATAAGCTATTTTGGACTTCTCGATAAGTCATTCTGGAGTTCTCGAATGACTTCTCTATATGACATGTTCTATGACTTTTAGATATCTTGACTTAGAATATTTTTTCCAAAACAGATTTATTCAACTCCACGCTCCTTCACAATTTCTCAGAGGCATGATCTTCTTGATATTCTTCCATAGTTTATTATTAGGCTTGAGACTGTTTACAGAAAAATACTTCATTCTAATATTTGACATTTTTACAGAATCAAGTGGTACAATACAAAATACAAATTTGGATTATCATACAACTAATTTTTAGGGCTGTGAATTTTGACTTAGTCTTGTTATAGTACAAGAATTTCTTGTACAACACTAACAATAAATAACATCATGACCAAGATCGAGAGCCACGAGTTAAGATCATCTCCAACTCAAATTAAAAAAAACTTTTACATTATTTTAATGTAAATTTCCCTTCAACCCAACTCTAAAATTTACTCCATTTTGGTGTTACACTAAAACTAACACCAAATTTGGTGTCACACCAAATTTTTAAAATTTTTGTATATTCATCATTACCCTTATACTTCTTATCTACAACAATTTTCCCATCTCTATCCAACCTACTTTATTATTTTTATACTTACTTTTGTATTTTAACAATAGAATAATCTATATAATACAACTATGATGTAAAATTTTACTGTAATGGGTTGGGGTGAAATTTCAATATAGTGTAACGTTTATACCATTTTCGTGTAAAATTCACACTAAAATATTGTGATGAATTGGAAATGCCCTGAAAAAATAGCAACTTCGTTGGCAAAACGTGAACATAGCATGCACGAATATAAATAAGATTTTCTATTAGCTATCTATTGTCATGCAATGGTAAGTCAAAATGAATGGCATTTGTAGAGCGCTTGACAACGTGATTATCAATTTTAGTGGTAACACCAGTCCACTTCCTTTATTTAGTCCAACTAAGAGCCTTTTTTATACTCATCATTTCAGCAATAACCGGTTGAACAGTCCTCAAATGGTAAACAACAAATGCCTCAATGAAATTTCCATCACCACCCATTATAATAATACCGTACTATAGGCATGATCTTCTACAACCACATCAACATTAATCTTGTTCGTTCCGGTGTTGGATTTAGTTTAATACTCGCCACTTTTAACAGTCTCATCAAGAACTAACACTGGTCCAAAACGGTTTGTATGAGCATATTTTCATTAATCAAGAACAAGTTTCGCAGAAAAAATTTCGGTGACATCCATAATAAATCATTACAGGCCTTCCAAATTGATCAAGTAATCACAAAATCTCCTCAACTCGTAAAGTCCAAAGTTTGCATCTGGGTACCGCTTATACCAGTAACCAGACCAATGCAAGCAATAAATAGCAAATATGCATGTCATCAAGAAATTAAAAAATAGTCTCCTGATCATGATGAAAAAATAAGCAAATAGTCGTCACGGGTACATGCTTATGTTGAAGTTGTACACGGGTTTGGAGATATCCTGTTAACGCTCTCCAGACAAAATATTTTACTTTATGTGAGATCTTCATCCTCCAAAGCTGGCTTCAAATGCGTGAGTCCATTTGCAGGTTTGAAGTTACCTTTGTAGCTGATAAAATCTATATGCACTTTTAGCCGAGTAAAAGATATAGTTCTCTTTAGACAAAAATCATATATTCATATTCATATCAACTACACCATTGAGAAGAATGCCAAGAATTATGTTGCAACCTCTTTCATTAAAAAGATCTTGTACTGCCTCCATATCCAATTCTCTACAATTTATTTTTATTAAGTTTTGAATTTTGAAATTTGTCAAATCAAATCAGGATGTGTTGTTATAAGATATCGACTACTATCGGTAGGAAGTTGTGCTAGCAGATTCGCAGGCTAGAAGATCTGCAATAATATTAAGTGCATTTGGGAAGGGTTGCAAAAAAATTAGATCGGATTAGATTCCGGTTGGATTATTAATGGATCTTAAAATTGGAATGGGACGGGATGAATTTTATCTTAAATCTAGGCCCGCAGATTGGTGCGAATCAAATTTTCAAATAATAATAAATTAACATTTTTAATTTCTTCGAATAATAATGTACATGTATTAAAGAAATGTAAAATACCGGATCTAAATGCGAACGAGTTTAAACCCAAAAAAACGTATTTTATTTAAAAATGGTATATGACCCGTTTAACCTCACAAAGAGTAGTGCGTAAAATATTAATAAGGTTATCGGATATGTCACATGAATGACAAATCACTCAAATAAATACAAGACAAGTAAGTAAATATGAGTGCATTATAATATTCTATTCGACAGAATATAAAAAAGGAAAAATCGAATAGAACTAGGAACTCCAATGATAAAAACGAGTTACTATAATCTTGCTTTTTATGTCTTTTAAAATATTATTTTAATAATATTTTTCTGATTCTGCTCTTTTGCGATGAAATACGGCAAATTTGATATGAGATGAAGCCGGAGAGGAGGTGGAGACATGTATGGTTCGTTAACATGCTTAGAGCATCTCCAAGGGGAGTAGCTATATCTGTTAGCTATATCAGTATAAAATAGATATTATCTAAAATTTGCTGAATCTGTAAGAGATATTGCTTTAGTGGTATTAGCTATAATGATTAGCTATATTTAAAAAACAGTTTTTATTGTTATTTTCAAATTTCAACGGCTATCTTTTAATGAAAATGATTGTGAAGGAATTTTTCTATATAAAATGTATATTACAATAAAAGTTAATATTTTTCAAAACATTTTACTAAAGTTTATATCATAATATTATATTGGTATTTTTCTATATAAAGTATATATTACAATAATTATATAAGTAATTAATAAATTTGATTAATCATTAATTTTTTTACAATTTTTTTATCGGATAAATTAACCTTAACATTACATAAATTAAATATATCTATATGTATATTATTATTATTGAAAATATCAAGTACATATATACATAAACACAGGCTAGGGTTTCATTCTCACGTGTATTAAAAATTATGGACAACACCACAAGAATGATTCTTGAAATCATGCAGGCAGAAGAAGAAGAGCATGAAGCAAGAATCAGAATGAGTGCTGCTTACCTTCATCATCAACAACAACAGGGAGCTGATTCTAGCCCGCGTCACGGTGGTTCTACAATGAATCATCGTGTAATTGATCGTAGTAGGGAAGAAGGTCATGCTAGACTATATCGTGATTATTTCTGTGATACACCTACATATACAGAAGCACAGTTTTGTCGAAGATTTCGAATGCGTAGATCATTGTTTTTACGCATTGAAGAAGCAATTACAGCTCACGATAATTATTTTACTCAAAGAACTGATGCTGTGGGAGTTCGTGGACTATCATCACTACAGAAAGTGACAGCTGCACTTAGGATGCTTGCATACGGAACGGCAGCCGACGCTGTAGATGATTACGTTCGAATTGGTGAGAGCACAACAATAGAGAGTTTAAAAAGATTTGTTAAAGCAATAGTTGAAGTTTTTGGAGCTGAATATTTAAGACGGCCAAATGATGAAGATGTGGCTAGATTGTTAGCAGAAAATGAAGAAAGAGGCTTTCCCGAAATGTTGGGTAGTATTGACTGTATGCACTGGAAGTGGAAGAATTGTCCAACAGCTTGGCAAGGTATGTATACAGGTCATGTTCATGAACCAACTATTATATTAGAAGCAATAGCTTCAAAAGACCTGTGGATTTGGCACTCTTTTTTTGGATTACCAGGATCATTAAATGATATTAATGTATTAGATCGATCTCATCTATTTGAAGATTTGGCGGAAGGTCGTGGACCTGAAGTTAGGTATACCGTCAATGGACATGAATATAACATGGGATATTATCTTGCTGACGGTATATATCCTTCCTGGCCAACTTTTGTCAAAACAATTTCAAAACCTTTGGGTAACAAAAAGAAATATTTTGCAAATGCACAAGAATCTGTTAGAAAAGATGTTGAGAGAGCATTTGGAGTTTTGCAATCTCGATTTGCAATGATTCGTGGACCATCGCGATTTTGGGATGTGAGCACAATGAAACCATGATCTCTGAAGAATCTGAGTTGTCTCTAACTGATTTGTTCATGATATAGTATATTTTTACGCTTATGATTTATTCATCTTATGTGTTCTAATGATCTGCTGTAGACTGTAGTATTACTTACCTATATCACCTTTATAATTGTCCAGTCTATCTAAATTTATGCAGTTTTCTGTCATTCTAAACTGCAATCTTCATGATATTAATGATTTTTTTTATAAATTGTTCTTTTTCATAGTAATATGGTGGAATACAAGTTGCTGGTATTTTTTAGTTTATTAATTATTGGAGGTTAATTACATGTATGTAACTGTAATGAGTAATCTGTAACCTCAAGCTAAGCACAGGGGCCAAAATTGATAACCACATTTGTAGAAGTAATCTACTACTTGTTCGATTAGCTAATTCCATTAGTGCTGCTCACATGGCCTGGAAATGTACTAATTCCATGAATAGAAGTAATCTGACCTTAATTGTTTTAAGTAAATTTTACTTGCAATACTTACAATACCTAGTAGACGATAAACCCTTACCACTTTAGCTATCTTATCACGCTCAATACTTGCAAACAAAAGCACAACTAAATAGAGGTTGTTCTGAAGGAAAAACCTGATGCAAAAACGAAACTGAAAATGACAGAGAAGACATTGCCCAAGATCACAGAAGCAGCATAGCTTGTATACTCTTTAGCCGTGATCACAGCATCACCAAATGATAATGAACTAGTTGTTATATACAATCTTAACATTTAGCCTAATGGATACACTTAGCCTAATGGACTCAAAATATTGATGTACATGCTGAATGTTACACAAAAATAGAGTCAATCACACATCAACAAAGCTAATTCCAAATGATTGGCATCATACTAAAACCATAGACCTCAAAAGCCAGATGTCTAAAGATCTCAAACTCCTACCAAAGCCAGAACCACCAATATTAATAACAATCCAATTCTGTTATGAAGTGAACACTCTTTATTCTTTGTGAAAGCTAATAAACACTCCAATTCAACAATGACTGATCATAACAATCTTTATTCTTTGTGAAAGTTGCACAACATATATTATCAAATATTGGCTCATCGTGATTCAGAACATTTTCTCTACACTCTAATTTTACCCTTCCTACGATTTGAACAAATACTTGCAATTTTTTAAAAACTTAAGCCTTGATCAATAGTCCCTACCAATGTTCTCATAGTTTCGGTTAATCCAGCATCCAACTACTGTATTTACCCACTACATAAATTAAGAACAAAGTATCAACTTAAAGGCATCAAAGGCATGCTAAACATATTATAAAAAATTATAAATGTAATATTCAAGCAATCATTCGTCTATAAAATCACGAAATGTCAACAAAAGCGAAAGACATAAACAATTAAAGAAAACAAACTAGTACCTTATCTTGCTCACTTGTCCCGCTTTGATTTTTTGTGCAAATTTGGTTGTAAAATCCAACAAATTTGGCCACTTTTTCATTGATTATGCACCATCGGTTACACAACGAATTTGCTATTCGATCACTTTCAAAGCCTTCTTTATTATCATTAAAATATTTCCAAATCCTATCCCAATAACACGTATGTGTTTGATCTTTACCTTGTATCGGGTCCATACTAATGTTTAACTAAGCGGACATGAGTACCTTATCTTCTTCAATCAAGAAATTTTTGGACCTCTTTCCCTTTTTCGATTTCACAACAGCTTCTTTTGGTGGTTCTTTTTGTGGTTGGGCTTGGGATTGAGAAGGGGGTTGTTGCGAAAACATCAAGTTTTCAAATTCGTATGAATCATTGAGGAAAGATGTAAACGATCCTTCCATTTTCTGTAAAAATGCTAATGAATTGAATATTTACTAAAAATCCCTAATTTCTAAGAACTAAATCTCTAATTATATATCAGCATACATGTTTGTTATAACAGTGACAATATTGTGAAGAAACACTGATTCAATGGAATGGACTATACAATAAATCAAATACAACAAATATAGAAAATAGTTGAAAACATACCTCTCTCGACTCAGTAGGAGAAAACTAAAAAATCCGGAGAAAACTGAATACAACAGAGGAGGATGGGAGATGATAAAGCAGAATAACTAAGTAGCGGGAAAAGGGAAAAATAGCAGCGGGAGGTAGAAACAATGGCGGGAGATGACATGGAATTGATATAGCTAATGAGAAGAGGATCAACAAATTTGGAGGATGAACTCCCGATAGCTATAAATTTAGCTAATAAAAAGACCCCGTTGGAGTGAGTAAAATTATAGATAATAGGTATATTAGGTGCCACCTGGCAATTTTACCTAACAGGTGAATAGGGTTGGAGTTGCTCTTACGCGCATCAAATATATTTAAGTGCAATCACACAAAGCCATTGTCCAACTTCAATAATACAAATAGGAAAATGTTATTTTCAGAGATATTTTTTTGTTTTCAGAACAATATTAATGTGAAAAGATAAAGCTGCCCTCCTTGCATTTACGATCAAAAGCCCTGAAAATATGAATATAAAGGTAATTTGGTATTTTCGTAATTTTTTTCTCTGGAAACAAAACAAGAGCTCTGAAAATAACATTTTACTACAAATAAACTCCTTTGTAAAATTTCCAATTATTCCTTATTACCGAATATCAAAATTTTCAAATTTTGATTGAATTTTATTTTTTCAGTTTTACAATTAGAATCAAATAAATAACAAACAACTCGAAATTCTTGAAATTTAATACAATTACCATTACGATTATAACATCCTTGAACTAAAAATACACAATTTTAATATCGATTCTGATTTTAAACGTTAATGAAGTTTTGTTTTGTTTTTCGTATTTTAAGTTCTAACGGTCTTTTTTGTCCGTTAAATCACGAAATATTTACTTCTCGTACGTGTGTATTTAAAGAAGCGTATCTCTAGATTTTAGGGTTCCTTTTCTACTCTTCTTCTTCTTTGAAGGTTCTTCGAGCCTTCTCTCTCTCTCTCTCTCTCTCTCTCTCTCTCTCTCTCTCTCTCTCTCTCGATTTTTCAAATTTTCACAACACGCTCCAATAAACAGAACTATTTATATGTATATCTCTCCCCCTTTCCAAACCTACCCGACCCGATTCAATTTCCCCTAATTTATCCCCTCTTTCTTCTACAATCCCTCAATTACTTCAATGCAGGTTACTAATTCAGATAAATTAGCACCCGAACCATCCAATTCCAACGAAAAAGCCGATAAAAAAGAAGACTTGGAGCCTCCAGAGCCCGATTCGAGCCCCAATTGCGACTCGGTGCTCGACGTTTCCGGTAAAACGTTGGATTTGGAGTATCCGGAGAGTCGACAAGGCGGTGGCGATGTAATTGAGAGTTATTATGTGTATAAGAATGTGTTTAATTTGATTCCGAAGAGAGTAGGGAGTCTCGGAAAGTTGAAGACTTTGAAGTTTTTCGCGAATGAGATTAATGTGTTTCCGCCTGAATTTAGTTATTTGGCTCAGTTGGAAAGTGTGCAAGTTAAGATATCGGCGCCCGGGTTGAATGGATTGCCTTTGCAGAAACTTAAGGCTTTGAAAGAGCTTGAATTGAGTCAAGTGCCTCCGAGATCTTCTGCCTTTCCGATTCTTAGGGAAATTGCCGGGCTTAATTTGTTGACTAGGCTTTCGGTTTGTCACTATTCGATAAGGTAGATTTTATTTATGTGTGTGCTATTTTGTTGTATCAGTCTTGTTAATCATGTTAGTTTATTTAAAACTGCTAATTGTTTAAATTGTATTTCGTTCGTTTTATAGTAGGATTGCCCATGTAGTTTTAGGTGCAGTGTATAATAGGTAAAACTTAAACCTTTAGTTCTTTCGTTTTTGAAGTAGGATTGCGCTTGTAGTTTTAGGTGTATTGTAAAATAGGTAAAATGTAAATCTGTAGTGAGAGTTTCTTTGAGATTATAGCCTTTACTTTTCCTGTAGTTTTGGGTTTTAAAATAGTAGAATATATGTGGGGAAGTGCTAAAGTGTGTAGATTGTTACAAGTTATGATCAATTGTTAAAATAATTTAGATTTTGACAATCGTATGTGTAGAAGGTCATAGCAACTTTTGATTTCTTTCAGTAGGTTTTGGCAGTGTGTAACTGGTACAACAGCCTTCCATGTATTCTTGTTTCCCAAATCCAAGATTCTAATTGACCTTTAACTTCTAGAATAATTAAACTGAACTTTATTTCTGATAAATATATAATAGAGCTCCGAAGCTGTGTGCTTTTTTTAGGATAAGGAGTTAGAATACAGAGATGTGGCCTACGTGCTGGACTCGTACGAGCCTAATCAGAATAATTATTATGTATATGGGTGTGACGTCTATTTATTATTTACATCTCCTGAAAAAGAATATTAATCCACAAATCAGAGGCCATTTAATAACCAACTGTAGATCACAATTAGTACTAATGTATAATTTGGCATTACATTTGTCTATACTGTTGGTATATTTATTCTTTTGATACCATCCCCTTGTTGGTTTATGCTCCTATTGTCATGATAGTGTAGTGTGAAGACCAAATCTAACTGTTGCATTCTATTCAGCATTGTATATTTTAGATATAATATATAGAGTATAGATGCTACTGCTACCTCATATTTATATGTCGCTATCTGAGATATTTAAACTGAGCCTTCAGAAAGGTTATATGCCACTTTCTTTGTATTTGTTCCCTGACTTTCACTGCCCCCTCACTTTTTTGCAGATATCTGCCTCCTGAAATCGGCTGTCTCAATAATCTGGAATATTTGGACCTTTCATTTAATAAAATGAAAAGTCTACCAATTGAGATAACTTACTTGAATAACTTGATATCTCTCAAAATAACTAATAATAAATTGATTGAATTACCTTCGGAGTTGTCCTCCCTAAATAGATTAAATGACTTGGACCTCTCAAATAATCGATTGACGTCCTTGTGCACTCTCGACCTTGGCTTGATGCATAACCTTCAGAATTTTAATCTTCAGGTATGTATCACTTTGTTGGTTGATCTTTCTTCCTTCAGCAAGATATATCTGATAGGTTGTCCTTCGAAATTTCGAGATCATCCTTGAGGATTTATCATCATTACTAAACTTGTTCAGAGTTTTTAGGGATGTTTCACCTCCTAATATGCATACAAGTTCATCGTAATGCAATTATAGTTCCAAACTTGTAGAAAGTTATTCGGTTACAGATACCAGTTCAATTCAGTTTTTTTAATCAATTGACCTTTTTACCTGCTTGAGTCTCATGGTTTGTTGCCATATATCCAGTATTGTTTTTCACTTTGTTCTGTATGCTCTTTTTGGTACCAATTCCAATATTTATACCTCTCAAATCCTGACAAATAGAGATGCTTCTAAAGTTCCGCTCGACAAACAAAGCAATTGGCCTTTAGTAATATATTTATTTTGGTTTAAATTTAGTGATTATATGGGCTTAAGTTTTGTTATTATTCCATTTTTTGTTAGTCTACAGGTTCTAGTCTTTGCTCTGGTATAGTCAATATATGAATCCGGCTTTAAGAGCTCATTCAATTAATATTTCTTTACCTTGTTTTAGTACAATAAGATTCGAGACCCTTGCCAAATTCCCGCGTGGATGTGCTGCAACATGGAAGGAAATGATGGAGACATGATTGCTGATGAATTCATCAGCTCTTCCGTAGAAATGGATGTACTAGAAAGTACAGTTCCAGAAATTTATGGCAGTCCCAGGAAAGGTGAGGCTGAAACTAACTCTCGCAGTGCTTCACTGGACCTCTCCCTCCCTCCCTCCCTCCCTCCCTCCATCTCTCTCCTCTCTATATTATTTATATATAGAGAGAGAGAGAGAATCCTTTCCCAATTTTTTGGCTTCTCCGTAAAATAATATAGCTTGCGTTCTCTCCTGTTCATAATTATGATACACTTTGTGCTGGTTCAGGCTCTTCTAGTGCGTCTTCAAGTCATTTTAGTGGGTCATCATCAAGCAACCGGAGTTCTGCTGCGCGGAAGTCAGGCAAGGGGTGGAAACGGAGGTATTATTTGCAACAAAGAGCACGTCAAGAGCGTCTAAACAGCAGCAGAAAGTGCAGAGTTGAAGATTCTACTGAACATTTGACACTCAAGGCTACTGATGATAACAAACTTGCTTGTCTTGCTTCAGACTCCCTTAAAGATGCTACATCGGACATTGTATATCCTGAAATTAGCGATAAAGAACTACTTTCCGGAGATCCTGAATGTGAAAAATTGCCTATTAGGCTGGAGGATGATGATATCAGTTCACAGAATGACTGTTGTGAGGAAAGCTGTTCATTTGACATGTCTTCTGTGGAGAAACGTGTAAAGAGTAAAGACGAATGCATAAAGGATGGCTCATCTTTGAATTCTCTTTCAGACGTGACAGTCGTGCAAGATGAAAAAACTGTTCCGGAAACATCTAGTGTTAATTTAAAGTCAAAAAGGCATCCTGAGAAGGATCTTGACAGTCCCAAACCTAGAAAATCTCGGAGACCATTTGATAGACACTTGAATGTGTGTCTTAAATATAGCACTGAATCGTTTTGCAGCACCGAGGACCACTTACCAGATGGGTTTTATGATGCAGGACGAGATCGTCCTTTCATGCCTCTAAGAAGTTATGATGAAAATTTTCATATAGGCACACGTGAAGTTATTCTTCTGGATAGGTGGCATTTCTATCTCTTATATCTAAATATTGATATTGATAATGTTGTCGCTATCCTAATGGGCAAGTTGAATTTTTTCTGATTGTGTTTAGGGAAACTGACGAGGAGTTAGATGCAATTACTCTTTGTGCTCAAGCATTGGTATGTCAGTTTAAACAGATGAATGGCTCTCCAAAGGAAGGGGAGCAGGTTCCTGCCGAAAACTTGCAAATTGCATCATTGCTTGCCCTTTTTGTATCTGATCACTTTGGAGGCAGTGACAAAAATTCAATCATTGAACGAACACGAAAAGCTGTTTCCGGTTCAAATTATACAAAGCCTTTCGTTTGCACTTGCCCAACTGGAAATGGCGAGAGTATCAGGAAATCAATGAAAGAGGGTTTGGACTACCCTGAAGATATTGTAATACAAGATCTTTGTGAGAGGTCACTACAATCTGTTAAAACAAGACAGAATTCAGTCATTGTTCCAATTGGGAGACTGCGATTTGGTGTCTGTAGGCATAGATCATTGCTACTGAAGGTTGGTTTTTCACTGGAAATGCTTTTCACTCTCTTGTTTTGGTAGATATCTTTCACTTTCTTCTATTACTTCGATTACAACCTAACAAATATCCATATTCCTTTTCTATAGTACCTATGTGACAGGGTAGAGCCTCAAGTACCCTGTGAACTAGTTAGGGGCTATTTGGATTTCTCTCCCCATGCTTGGAATGTGATTGTTACTAAGAGGGGCGATTCTTATGCTCGAATGATTGTGGATGCATGTCGTCCGCATGATATAAGGGCCGAGACAGACCCAGAATATTTTTACAGGTTATTTTCTTCTCTGCAAGTTTACTTTATCATGTGATGATTCATTATAATTTTTTCTGGTATTTGGACATCCTCATAAACTCGCATCCTTGTGGCAGTGAAGGCATGTCAATCAGTCAATGTTTCTCGAAGGTCTATAATACATATGATATGCCAAATGTGTGGTGTTCATATAGTAGGGTGCTAATGATATGTATTCTTTATGAAAGACTACTCTGTTTGGGGTGGGGGTTCATTTCAAATTACTGACTTGTTTGTTCAAATTGTGATTTCTCATTATTTAATCTGAATTTTAAGTTTTGCTCGTTGAATGCTTGGTTTTTATATATTTATATGTTCTTTACCTAGAAGAATCACTTGATCAGTGTTTCCTATCTCTTCAGATATATACCCTTAAGTCGAGTTAATGGTTCTCTCATGGAAGGGGACAGTCTTGGTCACAGAATTTCCTTTCCCTCTCTGTCGTCATCTGAAGAAATTGGCAAAGTAGGTTCTACTAAAATTGTCCGCTCCAAATTAGGATCAGTTGAGACTGCTGCCAAGGTGTGGTGATGAATAAGTCTTATCACACTTCAATATTTCTTTTTATACTGTTTGTGGATTGTTATTGGTATTTTCCCACAATCATGTTTTCATGTTTTGGTATTGCATGTCAAATTATTTCGACTTTGTAGTGCAATCTACTGTGATAAAGGTTTTCTTTTTTGTAGTTCTATCTTCTGTATAATGTTAGCTGCAGAAGCCGATAGTTGTGTGGATCACTTTTCGCCTTAGGCAACTCTATAATTTTATTATAAAATATGATTGTCTTGAAATTTCTTACTGACCGTTCACTGGGTGAAGGATGTTGTTCGTACAAAGCATGTTCTATCATATAATCTGTATCTCTGTGACTCAAAATGTACTTAAAAATAGTTACAGATCCTTAAGAATATCCTCTGTATATAAAAAAGATTTCAGTTAGTTCTACATGCGACTAAACCATTACAAGGTGAAGCCACTAAGCATTCTCACCATAAACAATCCAGTAAAGATTCTTATCCTGAAGTTTTCCAATTTCTTTTAACCAATGACAACATTTGACTCTGTACAACCAAATCTGACAACTGAGTAGGATAATGCTGTAACAATTCCTCCTTAAGATTATGTATATAATTTGTTCCTGACTACTTATGTATGTGGCCAGGAAGAATTGATTCTTTCATATTGTCTGATTGAAGAACTTGTTTAATTGGAGTAAATATGACCCCTGTACTTGTACATTGTGTAATAGCTTATCGTTTTTGTACTAAATAGTTGGAACATGGCTAATGGTGTCAAAATGTAATTGTTTTGCAGGTTCGTACACTAGAAACTTGTGGGGCTTCTGCTGATGAAATTAAGAATTTTGAGCTTAATTGTTTAGGGGAAGTAAGAATTTTAAGTGCTCTGGAGAGTTCTTGCATTGTAAAACTTTATGGTCATCAGATATCTTCCAAGTGGATCCAATCATCAGATGAAAGTCCGGAACGTCGTATATTACAGTCGAATATCTTAATGGAATATATGGAAGGGGGGTCCTTAAAAGTAAAATTTTCTCCAATTTTTGTGATCTGATTTGAGTCATCTCATTAATTACAATATATGGAACTTAGTTTTTTTTTGTCAATTTTGTAACAGAATTATTTGCAGAAGCTGTTTAGAGATGGTAAGACAAATGTTCAGGTGGAGCTGGCATTGGATATTGCTAGAGATGTTGCACATGCCCTTTTGGAGCTACACTCTAAAGATATCATTCATCGTGATATAAAAAGTGAAAATATATTACTTGATTTGAATAGGAGAAAATCTGATGGATCTCCTATTGTCAAGCTATGTGATTTTGATAGAGCAATACCTCTTCGCTCGTTCTTGCATTCCTGCTGCATTTCTCACAATGGAATACCTCCTGCTGATATCTGTGTTGGGACACCTCGTTGGATGGCCCCTGAGGTTTTTCGTACGATGCATGAATGTAGACTGTATGGGCTGGTAAGTTGATCCTCCAGTGAGATTTGTAGTTTTTAATTTGTTGTCAAGCTAATGTTTGATAGCCTTAAAGTTTTTTGTATGATAGATAACGCTGTGCTACTAGCTCTTCTATGATTTCTATCTGAGCTACAATAAGTACCAATATAAAAGAGTTATACTACTGATATGATATGTAATAGTGGCTTCTTTATAAAGTACTGTACACTGTACAGGCAGTGATTTGTCATAGTTCAGTTGGTCTCTTGATATGAAAAATTAATCATTTGATAGATGATTTGTTGTTAGCCCAGTAAGTAAAAAATAATAATCTGTCTCATTGGAGCCTTATTTTTCTTGGACTGTGAGATTTGAATGGAAGTATAGATAATATTAATAACTGTGTGCGTGTATAGTATCTGTGTATATATTGTTTTATCACAATGTACAAGAGTAGGGGAGGAAAATGAAACAACTTCACCAAAGATGTAGAGCACTCAATGTAACTAATATTGTGTATTAACAGTTTCTATTTTTTTTTTAAAATATGTGTAGTAGCCTGTGTAGTAGCCTGCGCTTCACGTTCTCATTACTTTCCCTGTAAAGAGAACTGACATTGGAACAAGATTACGTATTCATGAAGTTGGTGAAATGATAGAACTATTTTCTCAGTTACAGAACCATATTTTTCTAAATTCTAACTTATCATACTTGTTTTGTTTATGCCGAGTGAGCTGACCTGGTGTAATAGATACAGTTCTTGCCAGTGACTTGCTTGTCCAAATAAATAACTCGTTCAGTTAATTTCTTTTTCGGCTGTAGGAAGTGGACATCTGGTCATTTGGGTGCTTACTCTTTGAGTTGCTGACGTTGCAAGTCCCGTATTCAGGCCTTTCAGAGTCGGATATTCCCGAACTCCTTAAGGTCTGTCTCTGTTTTCTTCTCTCTTAGACATGTATGAGCCGAGCTTAAACAGTGATAAGTGATGTCTAGAGTCTACCCTTAACATATTACAATAGTTTTTCAAATTTACTATGCTAAGACGTTTAAAAGTTCGAAAATGCCAGCATAGAACATAATTGATAGCCTTGGGAGTGACCATCAGAGAAACACTAATAAAAGCGCTGCAAATGTATCTTATTTACAATCAATAACATTACATTTGAACCAAACAGATGGGAAAAAGACCGCCATTAACAGATGAGCTGGAGGCTTTGGATTCACGTGAAGATCCTACGATGGTTCACTCTGGCGCCGACTCAGACCCTGACTTTGAAAGTCTGAAATTTCTCGTTGGCTTGTATAAACAATGTACGGAAGAGGATCCAACTGACCGTCCCACTGCGGAGAACCTCTATCACATGTTATGCTCGAGGACAAGCTCAGTAACTAGTTCGAGAAGTTCAGAGGAGTAGTTTATCCTCAGATAGCACTTTCTTTCGCGGTGTCTAGTTTTGTAGTCCTAGGAAGAATGTTTTTCAAGTCAACTTAGTTCATGTAGAAGACCTCATTGTCATGTTTGCCTTCAAGTCAATGTAACTCCCTTGTAATTTTTATTTTTTTTTATTTCTAAAAATAAACTAGGCCACCCCTGTAACATTGTCTACACAATTTCTTGTTCTGAGTTGTAGTGTCAAGGTCACGCATCATGTGGACTGTTCGTTAGAGATATACCCAGTAGTCAGTGGGTTATCCACGATCCATTTGTCATTGTATCAGTTTTATATACGTAGTCAGATCATGTATCTCTTACTGTATGTACCTAAACTCCCAATTGGATGGGCCGGGAATGAATCCCTTGTCATGTATTTAATTCAGCTAGATCAGCGATGTTTTCTTAATCCTTACTAAATTGTACGTGAGCTTAAATGTTTGTATTTGTAAAATTGAAGGTGCAGCGTTTTACTGTGTTTTTATATACATGGTTTCTGATTGCCTTCATACTTGTCTTATAGATAAGGTAGCTGTTGTAGCTGTTATATGTATGCGCGTATGCGGCAAAAATTTTATGTGAGGAACATTTTCCTCGGTTCCATGCCATGTAATTTTTATTCTATGCAAGGCATTAATTGTCTCAAGCTCGAGAATTTTAATGTAGCAATTTATTTGCTTCACAATATTCTGATTTGTCGATTCTATGACAGAGAGCTTATAGTTATACCTATCCTGTACAAGTTAGGGCTCAGGAGTTTGATACAATGCAAGGATTTTTAGGATTCTAGATATTCAAGTACCGCTGATTTTTAAGTTTCCAAGGAAAATAACCAGTGTTCTAAAAATCGGTCTAGGCGGCCGCCTAGGCGCTAGGCGGTGGTAAAACGCCCCGACTCGGACCTAGGCGGTGATTTAGGTGTTTTTTCAAAAAATCGGGTCAAAATCGGGATTAGGCGGGCTAGGCGGTCAAAAATCGGTCCTAGGCGGTTTAGGCGGAAAATAATTAAAAAAAAATATTTTTTTTACCTTTTAATAATTTAATTCATTAATTTCATAATTTCACACAATAGCATGTCAATTTCTAATATAAAGTATTGGTAATAAGTAATAAGTAATTAAATATATTTACTTTCTCACTTAAAATATAAAATTAACATATTATAATTAATTTAAAAGTGTGAATTAAAATATAGTTAATATTGTAAACTCAATAATTAGTATATAACGCATGTCAAATGTGTAGATATTGTTTAATATCATTCTAATTTCTTTTTTCAAACAAATATTTGACATATTGATCATTATATAATTATAAAAATTAAAAATAATATTTATATTCTTTCGATTAATGTTCCGATTAATCGGTCCGATTAATCTCCGACTTGCCGATTAATCTCTCGAAGGTACCCTCACCGCCCTGGCACGCCTAGTTGCAAAAAGCGTTCAGCAGAGAAGACCTAACTCTTTGCTATCAATTTTTAAAAAGAAGGGAAGTAAGTCTAAGTAACGTAAATTAGTTTCACTTTTACTTCTAGTTGTGCTTCCGAATTTTAGAATGGAACGAAAATAAGTGTCGATGAATGTAATTTGGTATATTTTTCTTCCAAAACTTTCACTCCAAAAATGAAATGAATATGAAATGAAATTATTTTATCTTCTAATCACTTCTTTTCATTCTAAAAACTCTGAGAGCAAATTCTAAGTGAATACTGAAATGGGTGGGAACAATCGAGAATGGAGATGGTTTGAATAGTACTTATTTAAACTTTTTTTTAAAAAATATTGCTAATACCACCAAGATCCACGCCAACTATAATTTTATCATTTTTAAAACATTTATTAGATGTCAATATGTAATCATAACTTGATTATTGTTTGAATTACTTTTCCATAGCTAAGGAAACTGTATATAATCTACAATAGTAACCGTTGAAATTATATTAATTATATTACAAACATCACATCATCTGCTACTTCTTTGGCTTGTAAACCACCTGACATCTAAAACTGTATACATGCAAGCATATACATGTGGAAAGCTCTTTCTGCTTTCCCACATTACTAAATATACTAAGTTACTAACAGTAGAACATTACTCTTTTCACGTTCTCCTTCAGGGCCGGTAATGGACGCACCCCCGACTCACCAACGCCTCGAGTATTCTTCATACCTTGACCAGCACCACATCCATTCTCCTGGAGTTCAGGCTCTAAATAAAATCTGGCTCTAAATGCAGCTAAATGCGCATAATACGCAGGAGGAACTGCACGATTAAAAGTAATTTAATGATTAGCAGGTTATATCCACACTTTTTTTTCTTTTTTTTTTGCTAAATATATCCACACTTTTTAGAAGAGCTGAAATATTTATATTACTTTTTTATGACATAACTTGGGTCCAGTGGTTGGAACTTTGGCTAACCTGGTATAAACTATAAACAACTATCAAAAAAATAGTTTGATCAAAGAAAGAGGCATGTCAAAGTTCAGTCATTTCAACACCTTAAATTTTCTAGCACTTTAAGTATGTTCATTAAGACCCCAATATAACGCTTTGGGTATGTGAGAACTAAGACAATCCAGGGAATAAGGCTTGACAATTTGAGGCACTCTCATGAAAGACTTGGTATTCCAATTCGAAATTGAGAATAAAGTTCCTGAGATATGCATGCACATCAAATCAAAACATTATTCACTTTCCTTATTACATAATTTCTAATTATTCCATTTCCTTAGCACATATACTCTTAACCCTACATATGCCATGTGTCATCTATGTATTGGATTTTTAAATATTACCTCGGGAAAGTTCCCTGAGGTAATCTCAGCAACTTTATTCTCTTTGAAATTATATACTAGTTGATTTCTGGTCTGAGGTAAGGATTATACAGAGAAAAATCTCCAGGCTGAGAAGGGGGATATTGCGTGCACCATTGACAAACAAAAACAACCAATATACATGATGAGTAGCAGCTTACCAACAGAAACCGATCTTGTGCACCTCGCATATGTGTAGCAGAGGTTGTTTGTTAACGACTGAATTCCATCTGCTGTAAAATTGTTTTCATCCCAAAGAACATGGTAATGTGCTGGCCGACTTGTACCCTGTCATAATCATGAATAAATTGTGAAATTTTAACAAGCCAGAGAATAAAATGAGCTAGTCACAGCAGAGCTTGTTGCAAAATTATCTAACCAGTTAGTTCGACATTTGTGAAACCAAAAAATCTCTGACATAAGACTTGGGATTTTCACCTGAATACCAGCATGGCTGCATAGATAAAAATCAAACTCTGTTGGATGACAAATCTTGGTATCAACTACGGTTCCTGAAAATGCAATTAACGCCATCCTATAAGTAATGATCAAGTATGCTGCAAACCAGGTTTGGACATTTACATGTTTAAAAAAATTTGCTGATTTTGACATTTGTATCATTATACCTGGCAAAATGTTTCCACTTTTGTCGGTGCTGCTTCGATCCCTGTGGTTGTTAGCAAATAACCTTGTGTGATGCCGTTTTTGCACCACAATGAAAGTCACCGGGGGTTGGTAATTGGGTTCTAAAGACGCACAGGCCTACACAGGATTTGCGAATTAGTAACCTATTTCAAAGGTTATTGTTTAATTCTTTTACATGTACGAGAACGAAAACCAAATAAGATCACAAACCTTCCGTATTGCATCTAACTCATAAAGTAGGACTTGATAAAATTGGCCTTCGCTCACACCATCCCTGAAATATTTAAACAAAGGTGAAACTGTTAATGCAGGAGTATGTATATAGTTTGCAACAGTAAAATATATTACTGTTAGCTCTTAAGCATTTTAACTACTACAGAGAGGTTTAAAACAATAATTATCCAAATCAATGCTTCTTAGTTTACATCTCATTAGAGCATTAATTAGTGGAAAGTACGTATCTACCCATATTGTAGATTTGTAGTACAACTAGCCAAACAACAAATGAGTTCTCTGAAAGACGATGCACTAGTTAATAGATGGAATGTCACTCGTTCTTTCCCAAGCTTTATTGTATATTAAACCATCTATGAGACACTATATAAAAATTACAAACCTCTGTCTAAGATTTTAGCATTTCTACATCTTGCAACCCCGTCAAGACAAGTAACATATGACAACGTTTTTTGTTTGGTCACCCAAATTAGAAGAATACAGCATGTTGGAGTAAATATATTTCATCTTTTGACCATAATTATAACATAAAGTTATTGTGACTCCTTAAAATATCACTGCATTTGCTATCCTAAAACAAAGATGGAAAGATAAAATCAGTGTCACTAGTGGTACTAGTGGTTTATTAAAAAAAAGGATGGCTGGGGATAAAGATGAGGAGGAAAGTAGAAATTGGCCTAATTAAATACTGGTAGCTGTGCCTTGACAAGGGTGAATTAGTGCAGAAATTAAGCATTGGGAAACAACAGTTGATAGATATAGTTGATGGAGGATGCAGAGGAGCAGAACAAACTAGTTTATGACATGAACTGACATGCAAGAGAAACATATAAACAATACAAAAATAAACCTGTAAAAAATAATACGTAAAGGCTTCTGCCCAGTTGCCTTCCTGAAGGAAATCAAAAGATCACTGCACAAGGAGATAGTTACATCACATACGATGCCCCACTCAAAAGTAGAAGAGGAAAAGAAAAACAAAATCAGGTCAAATGAAAGAAAATATAAAAATACCGGATCATGCCGCCACTAACTGTACCCCGTGCAGGATCTTGCCATGTTTTGTACAAATCCTGTATAAGTTCTTGTCTATGAGCTTGAGCACAAACCAAACCTGCATATTTTGTGACTTCAGGCCAATCCTGGGAAGCCACTACCTGCAGTTAAAACGCATCTCAGCAAAGTAGCTCCTGATGGCCCTTTAAATTGTTACATATAAAAGCAATGCTCTAGAAATTACAGCAGCTATTGAGGGGCTTGAATCTTCTCCATTCTCTGGGTGGGTCACGTCTGCTCCAAATATAATTGTTGGTATGTCACTAACCAGAGGTATTCTGCAGCTAATTGCATCCATAAGAACAGTATTTCTACCGCCCATCTGCACCAAAATAGTATAGTTCTTAGGCCCATTAATTGAAGTTCAACATTAACTGATGACCCCATATCACCACTATATACAGATGCATCCGAAAGATTGAACATATAATTAGTTTTGTCACTATAAACACATGCTAATATATAAGGTTCATGTAACAAAGAATATAATACCAAGCCTACTAGATGAATTATAGTACCTTAACATTAATCTTCAGCGAAACATTTGCCAAGTATTGCTTGCTAATCTTGAAGACATACTTTGTCAGACAACATTGAGAAATTAAACCCAGATCAGTTTCGCATATTCTTTTCAGATCTCCTAGAACACATTAACAGATAATATAAGATCTCCTAGAACAGAAGAAAAGATGTTACAATGTAAGTTCAACAACGATTTCACTTTCACATATAAACAGAACAGTACATATTTAAATAACATACCGTATAATGAACCATTGTTGTCCGGAAGAATGGCTAAGAGAAGCTCCAAGTCTTTTCCCTTTAATTTGCTCACACTAGCATGGTAAACATGTTTCAAAGCTTTCTCTACATCATCAGGCCAGGCTGTATAGATTGGTATAACTGGTTCAGGGTTGAATTCCTGTAGATAAAAGTTCAAAAAACATGTTAACAACAGACGAGGAAATTATGAATATTATTAGATAATGCATAAAAGGAGAAAACTAGCAACCTACCATTCCAGATACCTGGCACATACGAGCCAGTTCACTACAGAACCCACGAGCAACATTTTCTTGCACGCTCCTTGAGAAGTTGATGCATGCCCAACGACTAACAGTCATACCATTGATCATTTTCTGTGAGATACGCAGTGGGCCAAAAATTTATCAGAAAGTCCAAAAATTGTTGGTTTAATGCCAATCTCCAACATACTTATTTAATATCAGTTTAATTATAATTACTTTTACCATTAAAGAAAAAATGACAATGAAAATACTAACAAACACAAAACCCTAATGAACTAAGACCACTGTTGCTTAAGAAAAGGAACATTTAAACAAATTTCTAAAAAAATTGACTTTTAAATAGGAAGTATAAAAAGCTCGTCCAGTTTGCATACTGACCAACAGAGTATCGGGTTCAACTCCACAAAAATAAAGTACTGCTGAACTATTACCATGATTGAATGTTATAGTGGACACAAGAAAAAATGATTTGTTCTGCCTTTCTCTATAAAAATGGGAATACCTTGTTCATCATATTCCACTGACCAACTTGTGGCAAACAATCCTTCTCCTTGCCATTTTCATGATATTTTAGCTGATAATATAATTCAATCAGAGAGTGAATAAACCGATCATTTGTGACAATATTGAAAAAAAAAATTGGAGGGAACTCATTACCCATGGAGCTGGGAGAACTCGAGCCTCCACAGAAGCAAGCTTTTCACTGATTCTCATGCCAAATTCCTTTGCATACAGATCTTGATCATAAGCATTGTGTTTTACCGTCTGTAATTAAAGAACAAGAATCAGTCAACTACTATCTCAATGGATGTCTTCTTCCTCATAAAACATTGATGCTATAAGAACAAGGTAGATAAAAACTGCTCAAAGAGTCTTCTTAGACAAAATAGAGGTGAGATCTCATATCATTGCTGTGATATCTTTAAAATAGGTACAGATATACAGTGATGATTTATGCAACCTAAAATAACAATTGTAAAGATTAAAAGACAGGGAGATTATTACGAAAATTGTTTATAAGTAGGAACACAGAAGAGGAGAAGAGGCTGTAAAAAGCATCCAACTTAAACATTAAATCCATAAAGTTTACAACATTATGTTACCTGCAGAATATCATTCTCTCGATCTCTTGGTCTTTGGCATGTTACTTTTAGAAGAGCGGTAATTTGCTTGTCATTCAACCTTTTTGTGTATCTTTGACCTTCAACAATTTTGCAAGCCTGAAAGCTCTCCATTGTTAGCACAGAGAATTACGATGCGGAGAATGCAAATAATTTTATCCGGCACTAATAAACTTTGTTCTATAACTATTTCAACCTCCAATGGCAAATAATTTGCTTTTCTCTGGTTTCCTACTTGAAGACAAGGAAGATGAGTATGCTGAATCGTGAAGTCATACATCTCTTGAAAGTATTCAACTACTGACTTCATATTTGAGTTGTCATCAACAGGAAAGCTGCACATACAAAAAAGTGATGTTATATACTTCAAATAAACACAGAGCAAATAAAATTTAAATTTTATATAACAGAAAGTAGAGTGGATCAACTTCGCAAAGTCAAGCATTAAAAAAAGAAACATGTCACAGACTTGAGTTAAGTTGAGCTGAGGAAGGTAAAGAAGATTTCCTCTCCATTGGAAAAGGGAACTTATTACCGGAACCATTTTCACTGGAGTTTAACCATGCATCAACTTCAGGTGAGATTTATAAAATAAGAAGGTTATGAGAAAAAATCTTACACTAGCTCTCTAGTGGGTTGAGATGTTAATCCTGAAACCCGATACTTTCTTCGTACATTACCCCTATGCGTCACTTCAACTTTCACGCCTCTCAAGGCCTTTTTTATCTGGAAAATACCAAAAATAGTATGAATAGCTTGAGTACCAAACATTAAAAAACCATTGAGAACATCAAAAACATAAAAGCACTAACCTTTACGCGATCAGAATCTGACAATGTTCTCGACACTACATCTTTGCCAAGAAGCTGGGCAACAAACTCTATTACAGGAAGAGGCTCAATAAATGCAGCCGATGCCATATCTAATGAATAGAACATATGGATAAGGAGATCTTCAAAATGTTATAAATAAATAAAAAAACCGAAAGCTTTACATGTTTTAAGTTCATACCAATATTTAGGGACAAGCCCATCTGGGTAGGCCTTAAACTTTGATAGAACCCACACCACGACTCTAATCCCTCGCCAAGCCGTTGGGGTTTCCTAATGTCAGGTGAAAAGAAAGATCTTCCCACAGGGCAGTACCTTTTATAGATGCATTATTAGACAAATGAGAAGACAAGCTTTTATGTTAACAATTAATTAGTAGAAACTAGGGTCAAACTTTCTACCTCTTATTAGAAAGTTCTCTCAGTACAATATCAAGTATTTGGATAGCTTCTTGCGGAGCACCTACATGCTTTCCAGCCAAAAATTGTCCCAGATGATGCAAATTTGCCCTCGCAACAAATTTAATAACCACTTTGTACTCCCTCACTCTTCTGAAACATATATATATATATATGGACTTTAAAAAAAGGAAAACAGAGATGATCATTAAAACTTGAGAAGTACAGTCTAATTACCACTTTGTACTCCCTCACTCTTCTAAAGCATATAAATGGAATTTAAATAAAAAGGAAAACAGAGATGATCACCAAAATTTAAGAAGTACAGTAAGAACGGTAATTTACATGTTCCTTATTTCGGAAAGTAATGATCAATGTTTCGACCATACCACATCTGACATACTTTAACCCAGTCCAGCTTTCTCTAAGATTTGGAGAGCTTTGGTTTTGTAAATATGATGTCTATCACCAAAACCAAGTTATGACATGTAGAACAAGTTGAGACAGAATCTTTTATGGTCCTGTTACTTGTACTATTTGACTGCCGCTTCTGAGGTTTATAGAACTTAAATATTGTAACTATAAATGTTTGTATCTTGCTAATAAAGTTTCATCACAACACAAGCTCATGTCATTGTAAAATTAGTTATAAATAATTTGACAACAAAAATTATGTCAAAGTAAAAATCACATGAGAGTAAAAACACAATAACTCTTACTTGGGACCATTGGCTCCATCATCTTCAGCAGTGAGCTTAATATTGAACTCCTTCCATGCAAATGGAAGCTCACCAGCAGTGTACAGACTCTTCCTGCCATCATAAGCAGGGAGCCTCATCCCCAAGTCAGATTCTTTATACAGTTTTACCAGCTCTGCCATTATGGCTCTGTTAACATTTCGCGATGACACCTCAGGCATTATAGCAACCTGCAATATTTAGGACAATAAGGTAAGAATGTCACAGACTAGGGACACGGCAAAAAGAACAAAATTAAAGACCACATTAAATCTCCATTAATGATTCCAGAGGAAAGGACAAGGAGAAATCAGAAGGCCATTCATTTTAATCTGCAATATGCACAACAACCAAAGCCCCCATTATTCGAGATTATTCACTTGGAGCCCATTTGGGGGGGGGGGTAATATTCAAATTATGTCCAAATTAAAATATTGAGAACGTTTGAGGCTCTGAAGCTCACACACGAGACCTCTTGGTTAAAGTGGCTGTATGCCTATAATACCATTATTGATGACCAACTCTCATGATGTGGTGGAAAAATTACTCAACTGAATCTTATCCAATGGCCTTGAATTGTAGACACATAGAAGCGAAGGGCATTGAATTCTATAATTTTAACTAAGGAGAGTTCTAACTTACAAAAAATACAACAGAGAAATAAAAATCTTACATCATAGTGATTTAATTCCTTCTCCGGCAACTCTGCAAGAAAATGGTTTGCCTTGACAACACATTTTGTCCCAATCTGTCCATAACCCGGTCTTTGAGCAAAACTCAACGACTTGCTGGAAGTAGGAAAAGCCTGTACTATTTCACACAATTTGCCTCCATTGTTACTATCAACTTCAACAGCTGTACTGCACCGCGCTGTGACAGGAGGAGCCACTGTATACTCAGCAGTGCACGGCCGCGTGCTCGGACGCATTAAGGCATCACCTTGATCAGATTTCCGGCCTCCTCTTCCTCTTCTCCTTCCTCGACTTTTCGATGGGGGTGAAGACTGATTCTGAGGTTTCACATTCTGAGTTTCTTGCCCCGCCAAGACCTTACCATTCTGAGCACTCTTAAGTTGCTTAGGAACTGAATTCATGGAGTTCTGCAAATGAGGTTTGATCACAAAGTGTTGCTCTGAGCCTTCTTTGAGTTGTCTAATAGGCATACTGATATATGTTAAGATAACCTCTCCACTAAAATTTACAGGTGATTCAAAGCAGTGTAGTAGAAAAGATCTTTCACCAAGTTGAGCATTCAAAATCTTGAATTATCTAGTTTTTACTCATTACACTCCAACAGATTTATGGCAGTTGAGTACTGAAAATACCTGGAAAAGATCAGAAATTATGTCAGCGCCAGTACCTAAATTAAAAATAATGGCATAAAGACATCATTTTATGGAAAGTTTGATGATTACATACATATATTCACACGCAAGGTAAATAACATAGAGTACATTCAAAATTTTAACCTAACAGCATTTATATTCTTTTAGAAGGCACAGATCCCAGTCCTTCCCATTTGTTACAACAACTAAATTTCAACAAGCAGAACCTGAATATTTTCACTTATTTTTTATACAAAAATTCTAATAATAGTGCGAGACTATGAAATGAGGACATAAGAATCATTAAAGAAATACCCCATATTTTTACTGTTGTTCATCATTATTGCTATTTTTCAAATTTATTAATCTCGAACCAAGAAAAACATAGTTTCAAACTCTCAATGTCCCGTAAATGATGCAACCGATATATCACTACACGGGGAGGTTATGAACATGTTATTGGTAAGAAAAAGCATAGTTTCAAGTTTCAAACCACCCAAAAAAATATTTTTGGGGGGTAAAAAAAGCAAATATTGATAGAGAAAAAACAGGTATGTAGAGACAAAACTAGGCATTACCCCAATAAACCCCTTATTCTTCTGTACAAACCCAGTAACCAAGGATCAGAAGAGGAACAATATCTACACAAATCAAAACATACACTGATACACAAACATTACATAGGGGAAAAAGAGACCAATGTGCATAGGTAGGAATAGCTATACTTTTACATAACACGCATACATGTAGAGGTAGATAAGCTAGCTACATATGTTAGAAATAAAATCTAATGAAATAGTAGAAATGTTGACAAGACCAACTAGTTTTTTCACCTTAGAAATCTCACAGACTTGACAAGTGAACCAAGTAAGAACATACACTGTAGACTGTAGTTCACCATACTAAGGCAAAAAAAACACACAAACACACACAAAAACAAAATGACCCAGATGACTTAAACTCACCACAATGGAGAAAAGAAAGTTTAGAGCTGGAAATGAAGTTGATTCTTGAATCTTGAAAAAACAAGATTTGAGTTGGGCTTTTAATGATGAAAATGGAGAAGGGTTTGTAGTGGAGGATAAAAAGATGGTTTCTTTTGGGAGATTCAGATTAGATACAGAGAAATGTGTGTGTATAATATGAAGATAAATTGATGCAAATGATGATAATGATGAAGCTTTATAGGAAGCATGCAAGTGCTCTTTAATCACATGTAAATGCCTTATCAAGGCCCTTCCTCTTGTTGCACCTTTTACTTTTCTTTTGCAATGAGTAGCTAGCATTACCAACTACCAAGTCCTAATTATACATACAGTATTTTTGTATGTAATGTTGTGTTGTGTTCTCTCTCTCTCTTCACTCCATTGATGCTTTTGAGTTCTGCAATGCTAGCACAACCTTGGGAAAATACATAATAATAGTATAATAAAATATAAAATAATAAAAATGTGGAGTCTTGAAACAAGGAGCAGGCAGGGGGGCATAGAGTCCAAAAGAAGCACTAGGGATTAAAAAGCAAGCATACACAGAAGAAGAATAATTCGAACTTGCAGTCTTCTCTCTCTCTGCAGACCTCTCTCTCTCTGAATCTCTCCCTCTCTCTCCTCTATAAATTATGCTTGTATTATATCAATGTATAGAGGACATAGGAGGATGTAGATAAACTTTACAACTCTGTTCTTTATACTTGAACCCTATGGTTTATGTAGACATGTAGGGAGGGTAGCAAAACATTATACTACTTCATAGTACATTAATATGAATGCATGTATGATGTATCTATGTCTTTAGAGTTTAATAATGTTGTTTGAGAGAGATAAGGTGTAACGGTTGAATTTATCTTTATGTGGAGTAAGAAAGTGCATGCTTCCAAAATATAATCGAGTGAAATGGATTTATGTTATGATTACGGTGGATTTGTGACATTTCTAAGAGTTTGTACTTTTTTGTATTTTCTTGACCAGTGAGGTTTGCTTAATCATGATAAACGAGCATGTTTTGCTTATTTTCAAGTAATTGATCGCTATTGTACATATCCTTAGTTTCTGCTTTTGTTTCTGGTAAAAACAATTATACAAAATCCTTACAATTTTGACTTTTTGTAACTAACCAGCAAAATGTAAATAGAGTCTCAATTGAGTTTATACCGATATTTATTTTTTTTTTAAACTCCATTCGGGGACAAGGTTATCAAATTAGAAAATTGAATCTACTTATTTATGTATTTAAAATTCGAGTATTCGGTCGATTATCTGAGTAGTCGTTTTTAGCCTCCGAATATTCGGTCAGATACTCGCTTAAATTTAAATTAGCTAATCTCTGATTTTCAAGTAGTCACCCGGATACTCGTCGGAGTTTGAAAAATTTTTAGAATACTAATTAGAGGTTAGTTTGATTGGGAATCGAGTTGATAATGAACGAGAATTTTGTTCGTGAAAAATTGATACTAAGAACTGAGAGAGTACTTGGAATAAATGCTCAATTATCAATTGTGTATAATTATTTTTAATTAATCTCTCTCATATATTCAACTAATTTCATTCAAATTTTAGTTTAAAGATATATATTAGAAGGGAGATATATACTCCTTTTGCTCCACCCAATTTATAATGGGGGACGGTCGGACGGAAGTCGACACGTACTTTAAATTTTTTATTAAATGTAGTTATTTAATTAATTTTTTAATTTTTTCTTTTAAATAAAGATGTAATGCTCAAATTTTTGTATTAAAAAAATTAAAAATAAATTATGAAACTATATTTTATAATAACTTTAAAATACATGACAAGATTGAGAAAAAAATATGTAAAGAAATGAGTCAGACGAGTGAAATATTAACTTATTTTATTCAAATTACATTCACATTTTTTTATTTATTTTGAATTAATTTTTGAAATAAAATAATAAAAATTAAGAAAATCAAACTCTCGAGATGAACTTGAGGACTCGAATTAAACTAATTATGACCTATTTCTTATGAAATAATTTTTGACCGATTACTTATAACACGGATCAAAAGTCTAAACGAGCTAATTCAAACAAATAAATAGAAAACCTTTGTAATGATATTGGTAGAGGAAAAATGTGCGAGAGTACTTGGTATACTTTATCAGTGCAGTTACATGCGTTGCAGCAGTTTTCAGATGAACGGGCCGCGCATAAAATATAGTCAATTAAACTAATGATGCCCCATCAAGTACTAAGAAATCTATAGTATACACAGAGCATATCAGGAAGCACATGAATTATGGAGAATCGGTCTCATTCTAACGACAATTATAAGTTATAACACGCTACCGTAAGGCCATCTCTAAGAGTGGTATATCGATCCAATTTTGGACCGATTTCGGTTTAAATTTACTCAACAGTGATCTATTATCTCGTTATAATTTACGTTATATGTATTAAGTAGTTTTTAATTATATTTCTTAGTTTTCACTTATATATATAATAGTTATTTAACAAAAATATATTAGACACCATGAATTGTTTTAATTCAAATTAATAATACATTGAAAATTCAAATTATCTATATTATATACTTTCTGCTCCTATTTGACTTCATTTAGATTTCTATATCATATACTTCCTACTCCTATTTGACTTTATTTAGATTTCTATATCACATACTCCTAATGTAATCAAAATATTATATTGAAACGTTTCAAATTACAGTTAAACCTCAATAAATTAATAATCGATAAAGTAATTATCTTGTTACAATAATATTTTTTCAGATACCTACATAATGGACACAATTTATTTTTATTTCTGATAAAGTAATAAATTCGTTAAAATAAAAAAAATTATTGATCCCGACCCTATTACTTTAAAGAGGTTTAATTTACAAGTCATCTTTAAAATGATAATTTTTTTTTACCAAATAAGTGGTTTTATGCGCGATAGACTAAGAAAATGTTTCATACTCCGTACGTCCCATTTATTTTTATATAGTTTTTTCAGTGTTTAACATGTATTTTAAATTAAATATAAAATATATTTTCATAATTTATTTTTAAAATTTTCTTTTTCAAAATTAAATTTTAAATATCAAATTTTATTCAAAAAAACTAACTAAAAAAAAATTAAAAATTATATTTAAAAAAAATATGTCATGAGTTTCCGTCCCCATATATATACATCCTGGAGGGACAGAGAAAGTAAATAATTAGGGGAATGGGATGGAGGGGGGAGTTTTTTCTGATGTTGTGGTGGAGGGGAGTTCAGGTCATGGGCATGTTTTGTTTCGGTTAAAGAAAATTGTATATTTTCAAAATCAACAGGGCACAAATAATATATTAATATCGGTCTTTCTAATGTATGTCTAAAATCACACAATAAGCATTAATTCTCATGAATTTTGTACATTTTTATTGATGAAATTGTTGTAAATGTATGAGAATCTATCAATATTTATGATTAGAGGACTAATCAAAATGCATCAAATTAGTACTTATTGTGTGCGCTTGGGTACAAATTAGAAAACCCACATTAATATCAACGCGCTATGTTTGTTTTGTTTTTTACTCAGAATTTGGAGACATTGTTTTCTTGAATTCGCATAGCAGAGCGTGTAACTTTTTTTAATAAAGAGGTCTGTGTGTCATTTGCTCGACTAATTTTATAAAAAGTTAGTACGGTATTCTATTAACATCACTTTCTACTTAAATTCGTTTATTTATCTAAAATCGACTATGACCAAAAATTAATTAATCCCTAACATTTTGATTTCAATAATTTAAGTTATCCGTATAATTTTTAGGGAAGGAATAGAATGGAATAAAATAATGAGGCCAGGGGGACATTATGGTCGAAGAAGCCACGAAATAGTCATCAAATTAACACATTTTTTGGAGAGGAATAATGTATGCATTGTTGTGAATTGATTTGCCATGTGGTCAAATATTGTAACAGTAGAGCTAAATTTTAAGAGTAAAAATTTTGATAATACATTGATTGCTTTTGTTCTTCACCTTGACTATAAATACATGGCTTTGGTGAATGTAAAATTTGCACCAAGCATCCTAATTCATGCTTTCTATCTCCCTCCGATTCATTCTTTTCCTCTTAGATTTAGTATCCCCTTCTAATATTATTAAAGCTAGTATATTACAACACGTTATCAGCATTTAGTAGCCCCTTCTAATATTATTAAAACTAGTATATTACAACACGTTATCAGCACGAAGCTCTGCCGAAATTGAGAATGTATAATTTTAATTTAAATATACATATATATGAGTAGACGTGGTTACACCCTCTACATATAATTCAAATATATATAAGCGGAGTAGACGTGATTACACCCTCTACTAATAATTTAAATATATATGGTCGGAGCACCGCCTATTAAAATTATTTTACGGTACCATTTAATTTTGGGTAATACCGAAGTATAGTGGGAACCTTAATTTATAAATTGCATACTTATCGGATAATAATTTTTTTTGCCCCTAACTAACTTATGCAGGATTGTCCACTTTAATTTATTATTGGTCGGAGATAACCTGCATACGCAGACGTCCGTATGGCGGGTGAAAATTCATTTGTCATTTTATATATAGATTTGTTTATAATATCAATGATAATAATGATATATACATTGATTATTGCGTACTTGTTAACGCACTCGATTAACTAGGATTTTATGTAATATTTACATTGATGAATTAAAATTTAATAATTTTTATATTAATTTAGATTTAGTATGACAAATATTACAAGCTTGTCGTTCATTGCCTTTGACATTTCTGGCGATAATTATTTATCATGGGTACAAGATATAAAGTTGCACTTGGGTTCAAAGAAATTAAGCAATACAATAAAGGCAGAAAATAAATCCACAGCCGAAGAAAACTTTACCTCTATAATTTTTCTCCGACACCACATGCATGAAGATTTAAAATCTGAGTACTTAGAAGTCGAGGATCCCTTTATTTTATGGGAAAATCTAAAGGATAGGTTCGATCACCAGAAACTAGTTTATATACCTGCAACTGAAAATGATTGGGCTAATTTAAGACTTCAGGATTTTAAGAGTGTCCGAACATATAGCTCTGCTTTGTTCAAAATAAGTTCTAGGTTTATTATGTGTGGTGAGAAAGATACGAAAAAAAGAAAAATCGATAAAACACTATCAACTTTTCACCCCGACAATATCAACTTAGCAGAGATGTACAGGGAGCGCAAATTTACTAAGTTCGAGGATCTTCTATCAACTCTTCTCGTTGCTGAAAAGAATCATGAATTGGTGATTAAGAATCATCAATCCCGTCCAACAGGATCTGCCCCATTACCTGAAATAAATAACATGTCATTCCAGCAGAATGTACGTGGAAAAGGGTATAGAGGTGGACGGGGCCAAGGGCGGTACCGTGGACGAGGTCGGAGTCACGGGCATTTTCGTCCATATAACAACTCTGGTCACCGGAAGTGGCAATCTGAATCACAGAGTAAAAGAAAGGCACCACGAGGAGGAAAAACTGAAAATGTTTGATATAGGTACGACATGGATGGGCACTGGACACGTAATTGTCATGCCCCGGATCATCTTATTAAGCTATACCAATCTTCACAAAAATCAAAAGAGAAAATGGTAGAAATAAATTTCGCCAACAATAACATAGATGATTTCCCGAGAATCACAACTGGAGGAATAAGCATTAATGGTCCGAATGAACCTAACGAAACTCCCATATGGGAGGCCGAAGATTAGTTTCTTATAATTACTATAGTAGTGTGTATTGTGTGCTTTATTTTGTTTGAACTATGTAGTGTGTTATGTTCTTATCAAATAAATTACGTTTCTTAATTATATACAGAATGGATTCTGAAGATATATGCATTGCTGATTGTGGTACAACTCATACGATTCTACAGAACCGAAAATATTTTACCCAAATAACCAAAACCGAAGCTCAAGTCGGAACGATTTCCGGCGTATCTAATATAATCGAAGGTTTTGGAAAAGCTAGTTTTATCCTCCCTAATGGTACTCACATACACATTCCAGATGCATTATATTCTAGTAAGTCTACTAGAAATCTTCTTAGTTTTAAAGATATCCGACTCAATGATTTTCACATCGAAACTACCTCTGAGGCTGATAGAGAATATCTTCTTATTACTTCCGCTAATTCTACAAATAAGAAAATCTTAGAAAAGTTTCACTCACTTTCCTCAGGATTATATATGATGAAAATTAGAACTATTGAGTCACACAATGTCATTACTTCCAAACTCATAGATCCAAAATCTTTTACACTTTGGCATGATAGATTAGGTCATCCTGGCGTCTCTATGATGCGTCGTATTATAGAGAATTCTACTGGTCATCCTCTTAAAGATTTTAAAGTTCTTTCCAACAATGACCTTCCATGTTCAACACGTTCTTTAGGAAAATTGATTACTCGACCATCCCCTACTAAAGTTCAGCTTGAAAACCCAACTTTTCTAGAAAGGATCCAAGACGACATATGTGGACCTACACCCATCATCTGGCCCATTTAGGTACTTCATGGTATTAATCGATGCCTTAACTAGACGGTCTCATGTTTGTCTTCTCTCAACTCGTAATGATACTTTTACAAAATTACTTGCCCAAATAATCAAATTACGAGCTCAATTCCCAGATCATTGCATTAAGTCAATTCGTTTAGATAATGCCGGTGAATTCACATCTGCAGCTTTTGTCGACTATTGCATGTTTGTAGGAATCTCAGTTGAACACCCAGTTCCTCATGTACATACACAAAATGGGTTAGCCGAGTCCTTTATCAAAAGACTCCAACTTATTGCAAGACCGCTGTTGATGAAAGCAAAATTACCTACAACTATTTGGGGTCACGCAATACTTCATGCTGCTAATATTATTAGGATTAGACCAACTTCCTACAACCAACATTCTCAGCTACAACTGGTACTTGGTCAAGTTCCTAATATTTCTCACTTCAAAATTTTCAGAAGTGCTGTATATGTACCAATTGCTCCACCACAATGATCGAAGATGAGAGCTCAAAGAAGAGTGAATATATACGTTGGTTTTGATTCCACATCTATAATTAGATATCTGGAGCCTCTAACCGGAGACTTATTTACCGCAAGATATGCAGATTATCATTTTGACGAGTCTATGTTTCCTCCCTTAGGGGGAGATAAACATTCAAATAAAGTTAATCCTGACATTACATGGAATGCATCAGGATTATATTTTCTAGATCCACGTACCGGTCAATGCGAACTTGAAGTTAAAAGAATAATTTATATGCAAAATATCGCAAACCAAATATCTGACGCATTTAACGATTCTAGAAATATAACTAAATCTCATATACCTACGGTAAATACTCCAGCTAGAATAGATATACCAATTCAAAAATCAGATACAAAAGAATTGGTTACAGAATCAAAGCCACGCCTGAAGCGTGGTAGACCGGTCGGTGCAAAAGATGTTACACCACGAAAAAGAAAAATAAAGAAAATTGCCCCTGAAGTGGCACATGCTCCAGAAGAAGCAAATACCCCTGAAGTGGTATTATCTCCTGAAGAGATTCCAGTCCCTGAAGATACGGGGTTAAACAATCACGAAATTTCAATAAATTATGTGCATGATATGAAATTATGGGATCGAAGTAAAGCCATAATCGATGATGTATTTGTGTATTCCGCAACATTGGAAGTAAACATAAATTCTGATCCTGAACCACAAAGTGTGGATGAATGTCTTCGAAGAAAAGACTGGCCAAAATGGAAAGACGCAATCCAAACAGAATTAAATTCATTGCGTCAAAGAGAAGTATTTGGACCTGTTGTCCAAACACCAATCGGTGTGAACCCTGTTGGGAATAAATGGGTATTCATAAGAAAATGAAATGAAAAGAATGAAATTATGAGATATAAACCCCGACTTGTAGCACAGGGGTTTTCTCAAAGGCTTGGAATTGATTATCAAGAGACATACTCGCCAGTGATGGATGTAATTACTTTTCGTTTTATATTAGGTATGACATCTAAAGAAAAATTGGAAACACGTCTTATGGACGTCGTTACTGCATACCTATATGGTTCACTTGATAGTAAAATTTTTATGAAAATCCCAGAAGGGTTAAAAATGGATGAGTTCAAGAAACCTCGTCATATATACTCCATTAAACTTCGACGATCATTGTATGGGCTGAAACAATCTGGTCGTATGTGGTATAACAGACTAAGTCGTTATTTACAAAAGAATGGGTATATTAGTAACCAAATTTCTCCATGTGTTTTTATCAAAAAATCACAATCTGGTTTTGTGATTATTGTTGTATATGTGGATGATTTAAATCTTTTAGGAACAACTACGGAGGTTAATAATGTTGTCATATACTTAAAAACAGAGTTTGAAATGAAAGATCTTGGAAGGACAAAATATTGTCTTGGGATACAAGTCGAGCACTTGTCAACAAGAATTTTCCTCCACCAATCCACATATACAGAAAAAGGTTTTGAACAGATTTTACATAGATAAATCTCATCAATTAACTACTCCAATGGTGGCTAGATCTTTAGAGCCTGATAAAGATCCATTTCGACCACGAGAAGACGATGAAGAGGTTCTTGGTCCTGAAATCCCATATCTAGGTGCAATTGGTGCACTTATGTATCTTGCAAATAATACAAGGCCAGATATTGCATTTGCTGTGAATTTATTGGCTAGATTTAGCTCTGCTCCGATGTACAGACATTGGAATGGGATCAAACATATATTTCGTTATCTTCGTGGAACAACAGACTTTGGATTATTCTTCCCGGAAAAATCAACATCTCAGTTGATTGGATATGCAGACGCTGGATATTTGTCAGATCCTCATTTTGGTAAATCACAAACTGGATATGTATTTACATATTGTGGTACAGCCATTTCCTGGAAATCCACGAAGCAAACTACGGTGGCAACCTCAACAAATCACTCAGAACTCATTGCAATTCATGAACCCAGTAGATAATGTGTTTGGTTGCGATCTATCATCAAGAATATTCGGGAATCATGTGGATTATCAGACATCACTACAAGTCCCACCATTATGTTTGAGGATAACACTGCATGCATTGATCAACTCAAGGAAGGATATATCAAAGGAGACATGACGAAGCACATTTCACCAAAATTCTTCTACACTCATGAGCTTCAAAAGAATGGTGAAATTGATGTACAACAAATTCGGTCATGTGACAACCTTGCTGATTTATTCACGAAATCATTACCGAATTCAACCTTTGAGAAATTACGACTGAACATTGGAATGCGTCGACTCAAAAATTTGTTTCAACAAAATTCAGAGAATGATTAGTTTTTCCAAGGGGAGATTGTACTCTTTTTCCTTCGTCAAAGTTTTTATCCCACTGGGTTTTTCTTTGACAAGGTTTTAACGAGGTAGTCTATGATCCATACCATAATGACAATCAAAGGGGAGTGTTGTGAATTGATTTGCCATGTGGTCAAATATTGTAATAGTAGGGCTAAACTTTAGGAGTAGAAATTTTGATAATACATTGATTGCTTTTATTCTTCACCTTGGCTATAAATACATGGACTTGGTGAATGTAAAACTTGCACCAAACATCCTAATACATGCTTTCTATCTCCCTCCGATTCATTATTTCTCTCTTAAATTTAGTAGCTCCTTCTAATATTATTAAACCATTTTACATTGCAATAATGTGTAAAATACTAATCCTGTTTCCTATATAACGTCTCCCAAGTTAGAACGAAGGGTTCGTGCGGGGGACCACAGTCATACATGATACACCCTTGCCGTGTGCTTGTTCATTTTTTCATCACGTATGTAAAATTCAATTCATTCAATTTTTTAGTTTCTATAAAACTTGAAAGTTGAAACTCTATCCCATAATAGTTCAATGACAAACTAAATATAAATTTCAAATATGCATTTATCTGTTTAATATTTTTGACGAAATGATTAAAAGTAAGTTTTAGTAATAAACCAAATTTCATTTCTAATAGCAACCAATTTTTTTTTTAAAAGGTAGAAACATATCTAATTTGACATTTAGTCTTTTTTCGTCATATTTTTAAAGCAAACAATAAAAATTTGAAGATAGATCAAGTCGAATTAAATTTTGACCGAATCTTTACCAAAAACTTTTGAGGCCTAATTACTCGAAGCTCAAATCGAACTTGAAGTCAAAAACGAGTACCAAACTATCATGATAATGGGTTAATGAGAATGAGATTGAAATGATAATGAGATTTAAGAACCGGAACGAGTGTTATGATAATGAGGTTAATGAGAATGAAATTGAAATTATATTTTAAGAAATAAAAAGAAATAATTTAATTATTTAATGGAAATGAGAATGAGATATTCATTTCCAACAATTAAATTGTCAATTGAAACAGAATTTTTGATTTTGGTTAACAGAGTCCATTAATGACGAATCAAACATTTCCTAACAAATAATAGTAACAAGTTGATGGATAGATAATTCGGTGAGGTAATTGGACAAGGCTGGACCAAAATGCACTTACTTTCCAAAAAGCAGAACAATCAGATAACCAAAGTAATTTAACTCACGGGCTTTGTAGCCTTTTGCTAAAGACGCCCAATAACAATTTTTATACCAATGCATCAAGTAATTCATGCTAATATTCAATATAATTATCTTAAAAAATAAAAAAGTCATTTAACTCCGATGATTTCAGTTTTCTGATACATTTAAAATTTTGAAAGTAATAATCTCAGAATCGGGAAAAAATTAATTTAGTCAGTTTATTACTTTACGGAGACTAAAAACACCCTATCATTGTATTGATTCCAAGTGAATCATCATGTTAATGAAGGGGGACATAGCTACAATTTGTAATTCTGAAAAGGGGAACTGGAGATTGAATGAAAGGGAGTAAGAATCACCTTTCACTTTCACTTTACAAATTTATTGGAGATGACAAAAGTATGTTTTGTTGGACGCATAAAAAGGCCAAAATTCAAGCTTCAACAGCACACGCATTTTATTGTATTTTTACTTTTTTTCTTATTTGTAACTGGACATCAAAAAAGGGTGTTTTGTTGGACCCTGCTATTGAGAGGGACATGAGAGTGTGCTTTGACTCAGTTTATTGCTTTATGCACATGTTTTGTGCTTTTGAACCGATCCAGACCCCGACCTCGCTTTAATTATAAATAAAATTATATATGATTTAAATTAAAAAAAAATCATGAGCAAGGTCCTTAACTTTTTATAGTAAAATATTTTATAAAATATATATATATTATATTTTAAAATTTTAACAAAAAATCGTTAATGTTTAATTCTGTAAAAGCACGTGTCCCCATTGACCCCCTATACGAATTCTCCCCTGATTTTAATAGTTCATTTATTTTGTGATTTTTCAAATTTTAGGAACTTATAATAAATCCAACCTTCGTCCCAAATTAATTATTCATTTAATTTTTCTTAATTAATTTGATCCAAATTTGGCTAAAACTTATTTTTTTAAAATAACTTAAAAAGCTAAAAAAAATATATTATAGATTAGTTCAAATATTTTTTAAATGACATATTTTCTATTTTTAATTATTTAATATATATAATTTTCAATCAAAATTTGATCATTTAATTTGAAACGAAGAAAATAAATTTCTACGCTAAGATTACTTGAAGAGGCAACAAATGCTGCAAAATAAAGAGGCTCCTTTATGTTATTGCAGTCAAGAAAAAAGAAAAAAAAGAGAGAGCAAACGTAAAAATATTAAAAGTCACTTTCTAGTGTCTTGTCATTAATAAAAAGTAATGATATAGTGAAAGCTGAAAAAGAAAATAAAGTAGAAAAAGAAGTACCAATAATAGAGAATGAAAGTAAACAAAAATCATAAGAGAATCATTAGATTTCTGTCTTTTATATCTTTATTATTAATGTATGTAGATAATAACAAATTAATAATGTAAAATGTAAATGTCACAACATAACATGGGTTGTTAACTGGTTATAGCTCAAGCTAATGTATTGATGGGATTTATGATTAGACTCGCTAACTAATAAAATTCCCATATGATTAACAAAGATAAACAACCACCACTTCGACTGAAATAATTGTATTATATAATATCTATATTTAATTAGAGTAAAGGAGTTTTGGTGATAATATTTAATAGTAATGGATAAATGAAGAGAAGATAAACCTGATGAGTGATCATGTAAGTCATCTTTTAAAATAAGGAATATATTTATTTTATATTTAGGTATTAATATTACATGTGTTTTATTTCATTTTGTAAAAAATAAAAATTAAAGATTGCCTTTTAAAAAAATTAAAGTACACAAATCTTATAACTTATAAAAATTAAAAAGAAATATAATAATAATAAAATTACAATTCAAAATTGAAAAATAAATCTAATAATATATATTTTAAAGGCACAATGACATTAAAATATAAATTATTTGTTCCTAAATTATTATTAGAACCCAAAAACTATAAAATATTGTTATAAACATGGCAAAATGCAAATTCAAACAACTTTCCAATCATTGATCAAACTCCGTAAAATTTTAAAAAATATATATAAATAAAAGAGAAAAAAATATGACAATATTACGTGATAAGATTAGAATGTTCCCTTTAAAAAATTATAATGTGAAAAATACAAACAACGAAGAAATTAAATAAATTTTAATACATGTGTTACATGAATAGTAATTTAATAATTTGGTTAAAATAATAATTTTTAAACAGTTAAACATAACACATACACTAGAGACACGGAACAATACAACCTACAAGAGCAAAGAAAATATCATTAGGACAAAAATGAAATAAAGAAAAGAAAAAAGTATAAAGGATAAAATATAGTATTTGACATGTTTGAATATGTTATGTATAATACAATATTTTGGAAAGAATTTAATAAAAAAATGATATAATAACAAATTTGTGACAGGGATAAGTAAATCCTGATTGAGTAATTAAATATTACAATAATTATACATGATTTGGGCTGCTAGGCCCAATAAGAAGATGTATGACATTCAGACCAAAAAGGTTAACACATTGATCAGGCCTGATGGACCAGATCAGGCCTGATGGAACAAAGAAGGCTCAAAAACCCTGAATATTAATTAATTTCGTAATTAATTAATAAGGGAAAAATTATCTATTGAAAAGAGTCCCAATGAGGACATAAATCCTTGCAGATTAGCCTCTAAAGGACCTAGAAGGATAAGGAATCAGTTTCCTACTATCTAGGACTCCAAAGTCCATTCTAATTCAGAGACTTGACCACCAAGTCTCCTATGCCAAGTCCAATTCAAGGACTCCCAACATCTATATAAGGGGCCTCACCCCACAGATTAGAACTACGTTTTTGGCTTGATTCTATAATTCACAGAGATACGTAGACATCTCGTAAAGACAGAGTTAAGCTACGAAACACGAGAGCAGCCATTAAAGGCCTTGAGCTCCCGAACCTTAGCAATAAATACATCAAATAATAACCTTAGTTTTTTATCCATAACATTTGGCGCCGTCTGTGGGACAACACAACAACAACCATGGCGAGAACACGGAGAACAGTTAGAGCCCTTGGAGGAAGAACACCAACGGGGACAACCCAAGTGATTTCTTCAACTGTGGAGGTACCTCCTCACTCAACCTATACAACCACGCAAGGAGAAGCCCAGATAGGGGCAACTGAACCTCAGCCACAAGGGACGATTCCCTCGACTACTCAAGGTACGAATCCTCAAGTTCAACAAGTACATGCACCTGTGAATTCTCGACCCATCGGGTACGAATATTCAACTATTGTTACTACTAACCCCCTTATGGGATGCCCGTTTACCCCGAGGTTGGAGGAAGTGGACATGCTGGACGTAGTGAAGCACGAGGGCGTTCGCCCCCATACATACGAGGTTTGGCTCCTATCCCTGAGGATCAAGAATTTTCTGGTCCTTACACTGAGAGAGACTCCGAATCTTCAGATGATGAAGTAGGCCCAAGAAGGAGACGTGCTGGCAAAGAGCCGATGGCTGATGGTAGCCAACGCCCTCAAAGCACCCAAGGGACGAATCCCCAAAAAGTGCAGGAAAGAATCAGGGCTCATGAGGCTGAAATTCAAAGGTTGAGGCGCGACTTGGAGGCGCACCAAACCACCAGACCCCCAGTACCTCTTAGGGAGAGAAATCCTCCTCCTATCATAGACCTGGATGGTCCAGTGCAGAGAAGGGCTGTTGTCCCAAGGGCTGATCCAAAAAATCTTCTACCCCTTGGAGATCCTGATGATCCTACCCCGCCCTTCACTGAAGATATAATGAATGCCCATATCTCAAGGAACTTCAAGATGCCAACTATAAAAGCTTATGACGGCACGGGAATAGCCCGGTGAGAAGGGTTCTTGTGGATAATGGTGCTTCAGTGGATATCTTGCTCCATGACACCTTTTTGAGGATGGGATATAATGACTCCCAATTGACCCCAACCGACATGCCAATATATGGGTTTGCTGGAGTGGAGTGCCCCGTAGAAGGGATAATCAAGTTACCAACAACCATAGGACAGGAAGCAAGACAAGCAACCCAGATGTTGGACTTTGTGGTGGTGAAGGCTAGTTCGACTTACAAAGCTATCATGGGAAGAACAGGGATACGCGCCTTCAAGGCAGTCCCTTCTTCCTACCATTCAGTTATGAAGTTTCCTACCCGGGATGGGATCGGAGAAGAAAGTGGAGACCAGAAAATGGCTAGAAGCTGTTATGTGGCCTCTTTGAGGGCAGATGGAGTTGGGGGGCAGGTTCTTCCTATTGAAGATCTGGATATCCGAGAGAATGATGAGAAAAGAGGAAAGCCAGCAGAAGACTTGGTTTCAATTCCTTTAGCCCCCGAAGATCCTGAGAAGGTGACTTTTATTGGAGCAACGCTCGAGGAGCCCCTTAGAGGGAAGTTGGTGAAATTTTTGCAAGAAAATAGTGAGGTTTTTGCATGGTCAGCAGTTGATATGCCAGGCATAGACCCGGAACTGATTACTTACAAACCGAATATGGACCCAAATCGGAAGACAGTCAAGAACTTAAAAGTCTGTGGAGACTCGAAGTTGGTCATATCCCAGGTGAAGGGAGAGTTTGAGGCAAGGGATGAAATGATGGCTAAGTATGTCTGCCTAGTAAGGGCCGTGATGACCCAGTTTGATGAATGCCATGTTGAGCATATTCCAAGGGAGGAAAATGCCAAGGCAGATGTGTTGTCAAATTTTGCTTCATCGGAGATGGAAGAAAGTTCTGGAAGTGTATACTATCGCGTTTTGAAAACACGGAGCATTGATGTTAAGCTTGTGGCTCCTATAGGCCTGGGGACATCATGGATTGATCCCATTAAGGCTCACATTCAAACCGGTTGGTTACCAAACGATGTTACTGAGGCACGAAAATTGGCTGTTCGAGCACTAAGATACTCTTTGATAGATGGAATTCTGTATAAAAGATCTTTCGTGGTTCCCTACTTAAGATGTCTCAGGCCCGATGAGGCTCGCTTGGCTCTTGAAGAAGTACATGAAGGCATATGTGGGCAACACTTGGGGGGCAGGGCCTTGGCTCATAAGATAACCCGTTTAGGCTTCTATTGGCCAGAAATGATGGCTGATGCCGAAGAATATGTGAAAAAATGTGACCGCTGTCAGAAGCACGCACCAGTTGTTAGACAACCCCCCGAGATGCTGACCTCTATCAACTCACCCATCCCCTTTGCTATGTGGGGAATGGATATACTAGGGCCTTTCCCCATGGCCACGGCACAAAGGAAGTTTCTGATTGTAGCCATTGATTATTTCACCAAGTGGATTGAAGCCAAACCCTTGGCCAAGATCACAACTAAGCAGGTTGCACAATTCCTGTGGGAAAGTATTATGTGTCGGTATGGGATTCCCCGCATCCTAGTCACTGATAATGGAACACAGTTCAACAACGAGGAATTCAAGAAGTATTGTGAGGAAAATGAAATTGAGTTGCGATTCACATCCGTGGCTCACCCTCAAGCCAATGGGCAAGCGGAAGTGGCAAATCGAATAATCCTAGATGGACTAAAGAAGAGAATCGAGAAGTCAAGGAATAACTGGGTGGATGAAATACTCCCCATACTATGGGCCTATATGACTACCTGTAGAGTCACGACTGGAGAAACTCCCTTCATGTTAGCATATGGTGCAGAAGCAGTTGTTCCTGTAGAGATATCACATTCCTCCCCCAGGATTCAAGCTTTCAATGCTGAGGAAAATGAAGAAGGGAAAAGGTTAGCCCTGGATCTAATTGATGAAGTACGAGATGAGGCACATGCGAAGATAGTGGAATATCAGAAAAAAGCTTTGTTCTACTACGACCTAAGGGTTAAAGAAAGGTTCTTCAAACAAGGTGACTTAGTCTTGAGGAAAGTGGAAGCTTCTGGTGTAGGGCAGAAAGGGAAACTTTCCCCAAATTGGGAAGGGCCGTACAAAGTCAAGAGCGTTCAGGGTAGAGGAACCTACAAGCTGGAGACTATGGATGGTTTTGAAGTCCCGAGAACTTGGCATGCCCAAAACCTGAAGGTTTACTATGTGTAGAACAGTTAAAGTACGATTCTCACTTGTCAGTATGACAAGTAGGTTTAAAAGCACCTTGAAGCTTTGCTTGCTTAGGATTTTTCTATATAGAAGATATGTTTATCAGGGTTGAACCCATTTTATGTAAGGTATCAAGAATACCAAGTTATAATAAAAAGCCTTCGACTTAATCTTAGCCTATTAGATTGATGCATTGTGAAAGATAAAACCAAGTTATAAACTTGAGTTGGAAAAATCGAAAGAAAAAATACGACGATACTTGGGCAAAATACGACTGAAAACAATAAAAGTCAATTACAAAGTTCAATATTGTCTAAGAAAAAAAAAAGAAATACATAAAAACTTAGGCCTTGGAAGGCTGGGATTCTTCGGAACCACTATGTGAAGTTTCCTCGGATGTCTCTTCAGTCGGTCCCTCAGAAGTCCCCTCGGAAGTCTCCGTAGAGGTTCCCTCGGAACTATCTTCGGACGCTTTGGATGCTGCAGGAGACGCTGGTTTAGGAGGCACTTGCTTTAGAGGCTCTTCTACCCTAGCCTTCTTTATGACGGGCTCAGGCTCCTCCTCAAAAGAAGATTCCTCCTCTTCAGAGCTGGAACTCGCACGGGACAAGGGAAGGAGGACTGTTCAAGGACTTCTGGAAACTCGTCCTGAATAGCCTCCACAGCGGCGTCCCAGCCTTCCTTATAGCTGACTGGATGAAGGAGGGCATCATGCTCCACCATTAAATCCTTGAACTCCTGAGTGTCCATCCAGCTGTCAAAGGCTTTATCCTTTTGATCCTTGAGGATAACATTTTCAGCCCGGGCCGTTTCCAAGTCAGAAGTAGATGAGGCAAGTTGGGCTTCAAGGGCCTCTATTCTTTGGTTGGTCTCCTCCAGCTTCTTGTTCGCATCCTCGAGGCCAACCTTCCAAGCCTTGGCTTGGTGAATCGCCCCTTGAAAATGGGCGTTCGCCTACAAGATACACAGCAAAGGTAAGAAATGAAAAACATCAAAAAGGCAAAAAAACTATGAATGGCAAGGGAAAAGGACGTACCGTCGCCAAAGCCTGAGCTCCGAAAAGCTCGTTAGCCTCCAAGTCCTGTTGAAGGACAAAGTCTTGATAGTCAACTGGGGAAATGGAATGCATAGACCATTCCTTGGCAAGCGCTGTGTTGCCAACAATCGAATCCTTGCCCCGGATTCCCCAAGCAGGTTGGAAGTAAGACCCTGGTTTTTTCTTGGTACGTAAAACTTGGCTGGGGCCTTCTTCGCCTGGTTCCTTTGCCTGGAGTAGGAATTCCGGGAAACGATCCCCAAGGCGCGGGTCTTTAAAGACCTTTCTAGCATGCTTGATCCTGGTCGTTTCCAGGTCTTTAAGCTTTGTAGTCTCCTCAATTTTCTCAGCCACTGCAACAAATGAGGTAAGTCCCATTATCTTGCGTCAGGAGGTTGAAAGCTCTGGTCTCCTCCTCAGACAAAATTATATCGTTTGGGCTCCCATCTACGGCTAGCCCAAAAGACGGGCGAAATAGAGTGCCCCAATCGCCACCCTCCCAAACGACGAACAAAAAATCTTTCTTCCACCCCAAATTGTTGTCAGGGATGGACTTCCCGTTCACTATGTGGGGAACGGTTGGGCGCTGGTTTAAAGAAACCCAACTCGGATTCTTGTCAGGGCTGTTCTTGAACTGAAAAATCTTTCCGAAAATAGCAACAGAGGTAGGGACATTGTGCTTGGCGCATTGCGACAGATAGCACAGAATCAACCTCCAAGAGTTAGGAGGGAGTTGGCAACGGCTGATGCCCATATCAGCTAGCAGAACAGGGATAAATGGGTGAAAGGGGAGTCTGATACCCACCCTTAGAGTATCCCTGTAGACGCATAGTGCATCCTTCCTCCACTGACAGGCCCTGTCGGCCGGACCTGCAAGAACTTTTCCAGCTCCTTTGGATCCCACAAGGCACTAATGGTCGTGCACGTCTAGATGCGCATCAGAAGGGTACTCGTCCCCGCGGGTGTTGATCATATCGATCAAGGAAGTGTACCTTGATCGAATGGGGAATTCATTGGACTTTCTGGCCACATTCATCTTGGCCAAACGTGTCATTTTCTTATCGGCCATCTGAAAAAAGGGGCACATAAGGAGACAATTTTACCTGAAGTAATGCTCCTAAAAAGAGGCTTTGGGGCTTAAAATACTCCGATCTACTGTTATTTCTCAGAGATTCTTAACAGAAAAAAAGAAGGAGAATTTAGAAATGAGAAAGTGAAGAGCAATAGACTATACTCACTCCTTTATATAGGAGGAAAAGTGAAGTTGAAGGGACAAGAAGCCCAGTAAGGATAAAGGCCCAAAGAAAAAAGCCCAGAAATGGAACATTCCAGAATATTCCAAGGAATTCAAAAGAAATTAAATAAAAATTCCCGAGAATTCTAGAGAATTCTAAAGAGGGTGTTTTGATATATTAAGCCCAGATTAATAAGGGGCCCAATAAAAAGCCCAAATCCAATTAAGATTTGGAAAAATAAAAAGCCCAAATCCAATTAGGATTTGGAAAATTAAAAGGCCCAAATGCAACTAGGATTGGGAAAAATAGAAGGCCCAAATCAAAGCCCAAAGAAAGATAAGGCCCAATCCAAATTGGATAAGAAAGCCCAATAAGACCAGGATTAAGGTCGAGTTCCAAGTCGTGAATTCTGCTCGAATTCTTTCGAACAGACACCCGAAAATTACGGGTATAATAGACCAGGATTGAGGTCGAATTTCAGATCGTGAATTCTGTTCGAATTCTTTCGAACAGACACCCGAAAATTACGGGTATAATAGAACTAGATTGAAATCGAGAGCCAGACCAGGATCAGGATCGAATTCCTGAATCAAGCACAATACTTTTCAATGAATGGGGTGTAGAAACCTAGACTAAAATCCAGGTCGAAGAATCGACTAGGATCCTGGTCGAAACTCATGTCGTAAATCCAAGTCGAAATCTAACGACCAGGAAGCAAATAAGCACAGAAGTCTCGACTAAGATCTAGGTCGAAGGTTCGACTAGGATCATGGTCGAAACTCAGGTCGTGGATCCTAGTCGAAACTAAACGACCAGGAAGCAAAGAAAGACACTAGTTTTCGACCAAAATCCAGGTCGAAGGTTCAACTAGGATCCTGGTCGAAAGCCAGGTCGTGGATCCTAGTCGAAGTCCTTCAACCAGGATTGGAAAGCTGGCCCAAAATTCGACTAGGATCCAGGTCGAAATTTCGACTAGGATCCTGGTCGGAAAGGGCTGAAAATTTGAGAATATTTGTGAAAAATTGCAGAAAATTTGGAAAAATCTCGGGAAAAGGGGAAAATTCTTGAAAAAATACTTAAAAATTCCTAAAAATAGGGAGAAAGTAAGAAAATAGGAAGGGAAGTTTTTAAACGACCCTGAAGCTGCGTACAAGGCAAATCGTTGTAAACGTGTAGGTCGCTCCACACTTTACGCAAAATGATACCCTGAAAGGGAATGAACGAACTTAACTTTTGCGAAATCTTATACGGTTTCCCAAAAGTTGGGGGGCAAATGACAGGGATAAGTAAATCCTGATTGAGTAATTAAATATTACAGTAATTATACATGATTTGGGCTGCTAGGCCTAATAAGAAGATGTATGACATTCAGACCAAAAAAGTTAACACATTGATCAGGCCTGATGGACCAGATCAGGCCTGATGGAACAAAGAAGGCCCAAAAACCCCGAATATTAATTAATTTCATAATTAGTTAATAAGGGAAAAATCAGCTATTGAAAAGAGTCCCAATGAGGACATAAATCCTTGCAGATTGGCCTCTAAAGGACCTAGAAGGATAAGGAATCAGTTTCCTACTATCTAAGACTCCAAAGTCCATTCTAATTCAGAGGCTTGACCACCAAGTCTCCTATGCCAAGTCCAATTCAAGGACTCCCATCATCTATATAAGGGGCCTCATCCCACAGATCAGAACTACGTTTTTGGCTTGATTCTCTAATTCACAGAGATACATAGGCATCTCGTAAAGGCATAGTTAAGCTACGAAACACGAGAGCAACCATTAAGGGCCTGCTCCCGAGTTTTTTAATGGGAAGGAAGGAAGTGTTTAGGAGGTAAAGTACTTTCATCCCATTTTTGGAGTGAAAGTTTTGGAGCGAAAGATTGTGAAATTTACATTCATTAACACTTACTTTCGCTCCTTTTAAAAACTCGGGAGCATGATTACGAAGGGAAGTGAAACTAATTTACTTACCCTTCACTTGCTTTCCTTCCTTTTTAAAACTCGGGAGCAAGGGGTAAAGGCCTTGAGCTCCCGAACCTTAGCAATAAATACAGCAAATAATAACCTTAGTTTTTTATCCATAACAATTTGCTAGTCTAATTTTTTCTAGAATATAATTTAGAAAAAAACAATTACCACATAAATTTATTTTGAAAAAAGTAAATTTTCAAAATGTTGGATTAATTCAGTTTAATTATAATAATAAATTAATGAAATACAATATTTTTTTGAAAAAAAAATTAGATATTAAAAAATTAAATAAATTAAAGATGCTCATATAAAAAGATATTTGTAAATCATCTGGTGCATCGTACGGGTATAAAGCTATTAAAGATAGTGTTAGGACTTAGATTTGATTTTCGACGAATTAAAAAAATGAGTAGTGTCATGTATCTCGAATATATTCCCAAAAAAATATTCGAAAATGTATTGTGTTATTTGTCGTATTTTCATTCATGAACGTGTATGTATGGATATAACAACCCGACTTCTCAGACTACTAATCTAAATTGAAACTAAAATTTAATATACTATTTAATCAAAAATTCTATTACAAATGTGACTATTACAAATGCGCAGACAAAAGCAGAAGTTCAAAAATCAATCTATTCTAACACTAAGTCCTCAAATTTTAATTTTATCCAACTCGAATCTTGGACGAAACCTGAAATATTAAAAGATTAAGTTATGAAACCAGCAAGCAATTAACGTGCAACGATTCAAAATAATATTTTTATCTTTTTCAAAACATAGCTTAAACATCTAACATATAACACAGAATCACACATTATTCGACAACAAATACAACAAGATGCATGTGATACTGTCTATGACGATATCAATGAGATACTGAGATGGGCACGACATATTGAATAATTCACATATTAAAAATCTTAATAAATCAATAAGTCTTAAAATCAAAATCTCATCTTAAGTCCATAATCTTAAATGACACATTATGACTTATACTTTATATCACAATTTCTCAAGTGATTGGGTTCCTATTCTTATTCGACGGGGTCTTGTTTACGTCCGTTGTCAAGTGAAATCGAAACTGGACAAAATATGTTTCGGAACGTGCGCAAACTAGTTGTATGTATCACATTACCCATTAACCGGGTTCTAATTTTTACACATTTCTAAAACTAGGGATTTCTGAAAAATTTGTTATCTTATTAATCACATATCGATATCATACTTATAATACCTAAACAAATATCAGAGAATATCGAATCATACATAATAAGGCACGTTACAAAATAAATATGGAGAAACAAATAATTACTTACATAATAATACGAAGTAACGGAAGGTTACTTACAGAATACATTAGAACTCGATAAATGAATATTCGATAAAAGAATAACGTTTTTAAATAATTTTTTGTCCGGTCCCAACATAATAGTGACATTGTATTTTCAACCTCGATAAACGAATAATCTCGTTAAATGAATAAAATTTTCCTGTCCCAAGCGCATTCATTTATCGAGGTTTAATTGTATGTAGGAAAACAAATAACAAGGGGTAACGAAAAGTTACTTACCTCAATCACACAAACAAATATTCTGGTTAGAACACATAATCAATCCTTAATAACTTATCAAACACGAAATATCTTAAATATCGAACTTCTTCACGATTCATATTTTGATTAGATTTGTTTTAGTCTTTTTGACCATCTAAACGTTGTTTTCTTGAGAAACACAAAATACGAAAGTTGTAGAGATTGAAAAGAACTTTCTGAAAAGTTTAGAACTAACAAATTCCGAGTTACGATGAATTTCTAACAAATTTTATAAGATAACAGATTTTATTGTGTAAAAGTCCTACGAAATTTGACAATATATATGAGGAATATGGATATGATATATTTATGACGTTACAAAACCCTATTTTTAACCAACAAGTTATCTGTATTTAAGTCCGATCCAAATTTTAGGCCATTGGTTTGATTTCAATTTTAATATCCCAATCTTTAACAAATTTAAATCTTTTTTCTCTATTATTATTTTATTAAAAGTAATCTAAAAATTACAGGATATTATAATAGATGCGGGATCTCATCTCATTATAAGAAAACTTACCAAATGCACTTTACGCATCAGCATTTAATTAAGATTTTGTAAACTGTTTCAGGAACTCTAGCATTCCCCAAAAAATATATTTCTAAAATATTGTAAGTCTGTGACATGAGTGATGTATCAATTTGAACAATTTTAATTGACAAGATTGATATGAATCCATCCTGTGTATCTCTATCACGATCAATAAGAATATGCCATGTGATATTCTGGAACGATCTTCAAATTTAATTTTGGGTAGTTACCGTTTCTCCGGAGCCATTCAGTTTCATTTTTGGATTTTCATTTCGTCGTTAAATTCTTAAAACGGACGCGTGATATTTGAAAAGAGTAGTGCTGGAGGTATTGAATTGGGTACCGAAATTTGATCCCACATGATATGACATTGATGACTTGACAATTTAGAATATTTTTATTAGTGAAATTTACGTGAATGCAGGGGGTCCATTATTAATTGATTTGTAGCCGGTCAGACCACAATTCGTGACATGTGATATCAATTATGGGTAACAATCTGAGACCTTTGGAATTATTCATTTGAAAAAGGCCCTTTGACATTTCTCGTGCTGATAAGAGAACTAACATGATCCATGTTTGGAAACTGGATACTGGTGTCCATGTTGTTTTGGGCTTATTGCATCGACCTACATAATCCAACTATGGGAGAACCAGGTACTGAGGTACGTGTAGCTTATATTATACATAGCGACTACATTGCAAGCTTGCAGTTAAATTATGATCTTTTATTTTACTTATCATTTTTATTAATATCACATATGTTCTCCTCTCGTTTCTTTTATATATTTTGCAGATTGATTTTCCCTCGAAACAATTTTATTTTTCTAAAATAATTTCATCCTTTCAACAAAGATACAAATCTAACATAAACCATATTTTCATAGAGTTTGAATATAATGTTTCTTCGTAAATACCAGAGATACAACGAGTAGTATTTCTTTGATTAGTTTTGGTTAACTTGGGAGTACTTAGCACATACAAACACTTTTAACGTGGATGATGAGAAGGAAGATACAACGAATTTTTATGCAAATGCCCGGAATACTATTTTTGTAATTGTAAAATATATTTAAAAAATTATAACTCGTACATTAAAATACACTATGTAAACCTAAATTCCCAAAGAACAACATTTTTCTCTTTTAAGTTTGCTCGTAGTAAAACACCCGGGATCAAGTTAATGTTTTTATTTCTGCGGCTATTATTTTACATCAACTGTTAGGTTATATATACATGAACATATAACACTAAATATCAAATTATGCTTATTATCTAGACTATCCAGCCTATTCGGTATTTAACTAATAAGAACCACAACAAACAAACAACAACTCTTATCCTTAACTAGCTACAGATGCAGAGAGATTTATTATGCCCCCTCAAGCGCAACCAAGTTTAACGAGGCCAAGCTTGTCAAACTGTTGCTAAAAGAAAGGCTTAGGCATCGGCTTTGTAGGAAGACCAGCTACCTACTCCCGAGAACTTACATGATGCACAATTACCAATTTGTGTAGTACTTGTTCTCGAACAAAATAAAAATCAAGATCAATATATTTCATACGACTATGAAAAACAGGATTCTCGCATAAGTACGTTGCCCCTAATTATCACAAAATATCTTGGGAGGAGAAGTAACAGGAAACTGAAGTTCAGATAAAAGGTTCATCACCCAGTTTGTTTCAGTCACAACATTAACAACATCACGATATTCGACTTTTATGGATGAACGAGCTACCGTTGTCTGCTTTTTGAAGGACCAACTGATAGGATTGTCACCATGATACAAAACATAACCAGTAGTAGAAGTTCTGTCCATCAAATTTTCAGCCCAGTCAGAATCAGAGTGGGTACAAAATAAGGTATTAGGTTTGGAACTGATGTGTAACCCCAACATAGAAGTATATTTAAGATATCGTAGCAACCATTTTATAGCCTGCCAATGCATCTGTTGTGGATGATGCATAAATTGAGCTAACTTGTTAACCACAAAGGCAATATCAGGCCTAGTAAATGAGAGGTACTGAAGCTTTCCAAGGATGCGATGTTATGCAGTAATATCAGCAATATGGGCATGTGGATCAAATGTCAGCGATGAAGAAGAGCTCATAAACGTAGTCATAGCATCACATTCATGCATATTAGTATATTGCAAAATGTCACGGATATACTTTGTCTGTGACAAGACTAGTCCGCCATTATATGGAAGTACTTCCACACCCAAAAAATAATGTAGAGTCTCCTGATCTTTGAGTGAAAAATGGTTAGAGCAAGTTTGAATGATTCTGTTAACAAAAGAGTTATTAGAACCTGTAATAATAATATCATCAACGTATACTAACACATAGGCCAGATATTCACCATAATGTAAGATAAAAAAGAGAGATATCTGAACGATACATCACAAAACCCATACATATCAGAAAAGAAGTTAACTCTGTATACCATGCGTGCGAATCCTGTTTGAGACCATAAATTAATTTTTGAATTTGCATATATAGGTAGGATACTCTGGACTTTCAAAACCAGGAGGCTGGTGCATGTAAACTTCCTCTTGAAGCCTGCCTTGAAGGAAAACATTATTTACGTCTAATTGACGAATAGACCAGCGTCGATGCACTGCAATAGACAAAACAAGACGTATCATTGTTGGATTAACAACAGGACTGAAAGTAGCATGATAATCAATACCGGGACGTTGAGTAAAACCTTTGGCAACAAGACGAGCCTTGTACCACTCAACAAACCCATCAGGATTATGTTTAATTTTGAAAATCCATCGACAATCAACAACATTCTGAGATGCGTGGGGATATAAAGTCCATGTTTCATTCTTTAACAAGACATTATATTCAGCATACATTGCATCTCACCAATGCACATATCTCTGAGCTTGTTTAAAAGTTGTAGGTATAAATTGTGGTGAAGGTACAACTTGAAAAGTGAAAACCGTAGAATTTATTCGGTTTGAAGATCTGATTTTGTGCTCTTGTAACTGGTATACAAGGTGGAGTTTACACAATACCTGCGGGATCAGATTGTTGTGATTCTTGTGTATCTGAGGAAGACATCTGCACAACCGAATTATCATCACTCAAGACAGATGTCGTGGTTTCACGGTTGGGTGTTGTTGGCGTGCAAGTAAGAGTTTGTGACCCTGGAGTAATAGAATTGGATGAAGGTCGTTAGGGAGGATTCATGATGGATGACACGGGTATAGGGCAGGGAATAGTAAAATCCGATGGTAATGAATGGGACTGATATTTCCTATCTGAAGTGGGCTGTGGTACTGGTGTAGAAATAGGAACCCATGTGACATTGTTAAATGTAGGACGAAGGTGAGCAAACTGATCAGTAAAAGAAATTTGTCTTCAATAAAAACTACATCGCGTGAGATATATATTTTTGATGTAAGTGGGTCTGAACATTGGTGTGTATGATATTTCACAGAAAAACCAAGGTACACGCAAGGAGTGAAATTTTGATCAAGCTTGTGAGAGGCATGTGGTCAAAGCCCTGGAAAACATAGACATCCAAAAACCCGTAAATGTTTATAATCATAAGACTTTCCAAATAATGTTTAATAAGAAGAACAATGCGGGTTAAGTTGTGTTGGAAGTCTATTAATGAGATATGTGGCATGTGAACATGCAAATGACCAAAAAATAGGAGGTACAGATGCTTCATACATTAAAGTTTTGGCAGATTCAACAATATGGAGGTGACGTCGTTCTGCCTTAAAAACTCTTTGGGGTGTGTATGGAGGAGACACTAGATGCTCAATTCCTTCAGAAGAAAGATAATTTGATTCACTACCACCATCTGTATAAAAGTAAGAAATTTTGGTTTGAAAATATCTTTCAATGAGAGATTGGAATTGTTTAAACAAATGTAACACCTCATTTTTAAGTTTGATGGTGTATAACCAAAAATACTTGGTGTAGTGATCGGCAAAAATCACATAATCCATTTTCTGATCAATGGAAAGAATCGGAGAGGGTCCTCACAAATCACTGTATATTAATTACAAAGGTCTCTGAGTTTTTATGGATGTACTGGAAAATGATAAACGGTGGCTTTTATTATAAGAACAAGAATTACATGATGAAAATTTATTTGATTGACAATAATTCAAAGAAAAACATGAAGTACAGATTTTAAAATCCTAAGATTGGGATGACCAAGCCGTTGATGCCACTGAGACAACAGAATGGAAGAAGTAACATGATTGGCAATTGGTCGGTGATTATTTGAAGAAATTAGTGAGGATCATTCATATAAACCAGCTTTACTCGGGCCGCATGCCAGCACTCCTCCTGTACTCAGATCATTGACACAAAAATAAGAAGGGAAGAATTGAATGGAAGTATTATTATCACCACAAAATTTGGAAACAAATAATAAATTTTATTTGATTTTTGGTGCACACAAGGCATTAGATAAAATGAATTTAGATTTTACTGTTCTGAATTCTTCTGTACCAGTTTGGGAAATATGATTCATATTATCATTACTCATCGTGATTTCGTCAGGCCCGTTGTATGCATGCACTTCACTGAAGTTATTTGCATCATATGTTATACGGTGTGAGACACCGTAGTCGACAATCCAAGGTGTAGCATAATGCTGGAAGCGACTTGCGAAGTTAGCTTTTACCTCCATGTGGTTGTGAGATTGAGAATGACAAAATTTAGCAATATGACCCGACTTATCACATAGTTGGCATCGAGGACGATTTTCAGTCCGATTCACATTATCATACCTGTTGATATCACCTTGCTGCATATAATTCGAGTGAGCAGGTGTGGGACGCCATCCGGGATTGTTGTTATGCCTGGTCACAATACGCCAGGGTTGATTGCGATGTGGTTGGAACTTGAAGGTATTTTGTGCACCTGTGTGTTGAGCAACCGCGGTTGTGATTGGCTGCACCATTTTTTTTGATTCAGCGTGCTTAAGTGTAAGTTCTTCGCCAAGTAACAATCCCGCCAATTCTTCCCAAGAAATTGGCGAGAAGCGTGTACCTAAGGCTGAAGCAAGAGTATTGAATTCAGAACCAACACCACTTAAGACTTTGACAACAAGTTGTTCATCTGAGAGAGAATGACCAGCCACGGCTAGTTCATCAACAATTGTGCGAATCTGGCATAGATATTCAGCAACTGATCTCGTATCTTTCGTCAAGCGGCTACGATGACCTCTGAGGCTAAAAATCCTCGTCTGCGACTTGTTTGCAAAAGTTATATGCAACGAGTCCCATGCAACGCGAGAGGAGGATGCAATGGAATCCATGGATACCAAGTTAGGTTCTACAATAGCAAGAAGCGCTGTTTGAATTAGTTCATCTTGTCGAAGCCACAATCGATATTGAGGGTTAGGAATATTTTTTTCATTTTCTGTAATGTTGGTCGGTGGTGGTGAAAGAGTGCCATCAAGATATCCGAGTAAATCATGACCAAAGAGTAGAAGCTCGAATTGAGCTTTCCATGTAGTAAAATTCATACTACCAGCAAGTTTGATAGGCAATTGCATTGCTGAATTAAACTGAATAAGTGCACTTGTAGGAGTTGTCATTGTTGATTCGGTTTGAGCCACGAATATTATCTTTGTAAAAGGAAAGTAAAATTTTCAAAAAGAGATGATAATTGAATAGGTTTGCGTTAGATCTTAAAAAAAAAGTAAATCAAGTTCGATAAAACGTAGGTGGCTCTGATACCATAATAAAACATATGAGATCAAGTTAATGTTTCTATATCTGCGGCTATTATTTTACATCAACCGTTAGGTTATATATACATGAACAGATAACACTAAAGATCAAATTATAATATGCTTATCATCTAGACTATCCAGCCTATCCGGTATTTAACTGATAAGGACTCCAAGCTTCTAACAGTTTCCATGGGCAATGCAAGTGGTAACTCCTACCAATAAAATTAACCACCATGCTTAATATGTTACTGATTCGAACGATGGAACTTTGTTATGATTTTCTCATGTCATGGACCCATGGACGAAATAAATCTCGATTGAAAGCTACATCAGTTCATTCGAGGACTCAGGTTGCATTGGCTCTACTTTGACAGAGAGGACTTCACTGTTGACATGTGCAGATATGGTGCTGCAGAGCTCCACTTTTTTGGCTTACTGAATCAGAAGAAGTTATTAAGGTCTGTCTTCTCCTTCAAACGTAGTTATGTTTCTTATTAGAGAGTAGAAACTTAGCTATACGATTAGTTCAGTATCTTAATCAACGCGTAAATGCATTCAAGCCTTCTCCTTATCAATGTTAAGATATGCAAATTCTTAAACATTACTTATTCGTTATTCATTTACTTAATTTCGAAAGTATTTATCAGAATTGTTAGAGAATTCTTGGTTCATACCATGCCAATGTGTATTCTTATCTTACACAGAACCGCTCATTAGTTCCTGCAGAATTTCGTATGTTGTCTAAAGTAAAGCAGTAGAGATGTTATATAAATGTTATATAAGATTGGAAATTGTGACGAACACTTCTTTACAAATGCGAATAAACAGAACTAGAGTAGAAGACTTGGAGAATCTTAAAAATATATAAAAGTAGCACCCTGTAATAAGTCTAAGTTGCTGATTTGTTATCAATGAAGATGTTCTTTAAGTTCTGCCACTTCAGAAAGCTGAACAATGGCTTCTCTGGAACAGTTATGTACTTCACCAGGAAGGCGATAGGCCAAGACAGAACAGCAATACCGATACATGTTCCCCATTGTCCCCAGTTCAATCTCTCCGTATCTGCAAACTTCTTTAAGAATTCCACCATCACAACTTGAAGAACTATTGTAATCCCAATAATTCCGAGAAACAGCTTGTTCTTATGTATCCCTTCAAACACATTTTTCTTTTCTAGCTTCCTCGCGTTGAACTCGTTGAAAATCTGGCAAAGGACAAAGGTATTGAATATCAATGTATCCTTTACCTTCTCGTTGACATTGAAGATCGCTTCTCCTCCAAATTGTAATGTCAAGAGAACTACAATCTGATACAATGCTTGAGCTATCAAGTTCCTCCACATGATATTTGATATAAGTGGCTCTGTACGCCCCACAGGCCGTTTGTCCATTAGTTCCTTGGTTGGCTGTTCTGTTGCAAGCGCGAGAGCGCCCAGTGTGTCCATGATGAGATTTACCCAAAGTAACTGAACTGCAGTTAACGGTACTTCTCCAGCTGATACAGCTGCCACAAAATTGATTACAAGAGCTGCCACATTCACCGTCAGCTGAAACTGAATAAATTTCTGGATGTTGTTGTAAACACATCTTCCCCATTTCAAGACAGTTGCAACAGATGCAAAATTGTCGTCTAATATAACTATGTCTGAGCTCTCTTTTGCAACTTCAGTGCCCTGGATCCCCATTGAAAGACCAATATCGGCTTCCTTTAGTGCAGGTGCATCATTTGTCCCATCACCAGTCACTGCAACAACATGTCCTTTCTGTTTGAGGCATTGTACCATTAGAAGCTTGTCGAAAGGCGAGGATCTTGCCATCACACAGATTTTGTCAACTTTCTCCAGTCGCTCCGCTGGGGTGTAATTACGAAATTCCACACCCTCAACCACAGCTCCATCCATGTCCTGGTCAATCCTTAAAATCCCACACTCTGTGGCTATCGCTTTTGCAGTGAATACATTATCTCCAGTGATCATCTTTACATTCACTCCAGCATATTGACAATCTTGGACAGCTTTTCTCACACCAGGTCGGCATGGATCCTTTATTATGCCAACTAGACCCAATAGTGTCAAGTTGTTGTCTTGTACTTTTGCCTTCCCATCATCATATTCCTGTTCAGATACCTGTTTATGTGCAAATGCAATGCACCTGAGACTACTTGCAGCCATACCTTGAACGAGTCGATTTAGTTTCTCCCTTTCAGTATCATCCAAAGCATTCATGTTTCCCAGTGAGTCATAATAATGAGAGCACATTGCTATTATCATCTCTGCAGCTCCTTTCCAGTGAACATGCATACTATTGTCTCCATTTTTCTTCATTAGAATACCACTTCTCTTTTTCTCTGAATTGAATGCTTCGACACTTAGAAGTTTAGAACTCCTTTTGAGTTCATCCATTTCCATATGTAAATCCAAGACAGCCCAAGAAAGAATTGCCTTTTCAGTAGGACTGCCTGAGAATTCCAACTCGGATCCTGAATCAGACTTGTAAACGCTGCCAGTCGTGTTTAAGCCAACTCCTTGGTGGAAGAGTTCGATAATACTAGAAGCTATAGAAGTAATATTTCTTTCTTCCACAGATTCATGTCCAAGACAAAACTTTGTCACCTTCATCTTATTCATCGTGAGAGTACCTGTTTTATCCGTACAAATAGTTGTGGCAGAGCCCATAGTCTCGCAAGCAGATAGCTTTCTCACCATGGCCTGATCTGCCATCATTCTTTTCATTGAGTAAGCAAGTGTAAGGGTGACTGCTAAGGGCAAACCTTCAGGAATTGCTACAACTACAATGGTTACTGCAGCTGCAATAATCCCTACAACGCCATTGATCACATCGTCAACCTTAGTCTTGCTTCCAGTGTACTCAACATTTCCATCCTCATCCTTAGTATTTCCTGTGAAAAACCTAACCAACAGGACTACAAGTACTAGAAATGCCACTGCGAGACCAATCTTACCTATTGACGACGTGAGTTTGTTGAGACGGACTTGGAGAGGGGTTTCTTCACTGGAATCTTGACTGATAGAGCTCATCATCTCGCCCCATGTTGTGTTCATACCAACAGAAGTGACCAGAAACTTGGCATATCCATCCGCGACTTTGGTACCAGAAACCAAAAATGGATTTTTCTCAGTGTCAATTTCCACATGATCACTTTCACCAGTCATACTTGATTCATCAATTTGTAGTGAATGACCCTCTAGGAACAATCCATCAGCAGGCACTTGATCACCAATCTTCAAGCAAACAACATCTCCAACAACAATCTCAAAAACTGAAATATGTTGGCGCTTTCTATCTCTCACAACCTCCACCTGAATATTGTTACTAACCTTGGACAGTTTATCAAATTGCCTACCTTGCCTGAAATTACTAATTGCTGAAACAGAAATCACAAGAAAGACCGCGACAAATATGCTTCCACCATCATACCATCCTTCTTTCGGTCCATCTTCCTTCATCCCGAAACCAAGAGAAAGGCCAGCACAAACAAGCAGAATGAGAATGGTTGGATCTTTCAATGCCTCCACTACAAAGCTAAAGAAGCCCTTTGTAGGCGGCCTACGATAAGTATTCATCCCAAAGGCTTCCTGGCGTCGCAAAACATCATTTTCATCTGCATGTATCCCATGCTCAACATCTGTTTTAAGAGCCGACACTAAACCTTCCACACCACCAAGTGTCACAAGGTTGTCCAGACTTTTATCCTTAACGAGACGCGTAAGGCTCGACTGTTCAACGTCTGGAAAAGAATTCTGAACAACATCGATAATGCAGTTGTCAGGCACAATTTTCTTGTAGGAAGTCGATGATTTGTCGAAATGAGAGAATGCACGGGAAGAATAAATGGCTGCAAAAGCCAAGTGCCATCTTTTTCTACAGAGCCTACCGATGGAGTTCAACTCTGTTAGTGACTCCATGCACTGAAGACTCAAATCAAATATTGCAGACATGCTATCAACCTGTACAGAACTTTGTTTTTTTTTTAAATTTCAAGAACACAGCAGAATCAGAGTATTGACAGAAGAGTATATAAAATATTAAAAGAAGAAAGAATTTTATGTTATGTTACATATAAATGAACCAACCATTTATATAGTGAGAAAGTTGTGATGGTTCATAGAAATGTCCTCTGGCGAGTAAACTTGTTAGGAAAGAAATTAATCATTTACGCGAAGAAAGAAACCAGTGTTATTACTTGGTGCTATTATATTAAGAAAACGAATTTTAAGTTTTTAATACGCGTTCTGTTGCAGCATCTGATTCATTATACAGAGATGCTAATAGTTGTTTATAGACCATAGTGTTTCTGGTATGCGCTTACCGACCTGCCACATATTATTATGCGGGCTTTTTGGGCCGATCCAACTGTTTCTCACCTGCAATTTCACTAGTAATATTTACACACACTTATTAGATATTATTATGCCAGCAAGTTTCCTTATTCACACACACTTATTAGATATGTATCATTAAATATACAAATTTAGAAAAAATGTATAGAGAAAATTTTAATCGTGCATATACTTTTTATATATTTACATTACATATGCTATAACTTTTTTTAATATAATGTATATATATATGTGCATTTTAGCATGTAAATTCCTGACTACAATTGTTAAAAAGTGTAATAATGCAAACATAGAAGTTGGTCAGATTCTGAATTTTGTGTATATGCCTTGGTCAGAAATACGAATATCATGCACTTTCTGATAAATTGATGGGAAAGTTTATTGTTGCTTCCCATTGTAATTTTTTAATGTTACATTCTAGTCAATGAAGTTAGATGTGATTTTTGAATTTTCTCGAGGAGTAATTCTAGGTAATTCATATGTTTTTTCTAAAATTTTCACCTAGATGATGTTGTGTCAATATATAAATATTAACTTTTTTCAATGATTATGCGTGTATAAATACGCGTCACGAATTAAAATTTGACGCATATTATGTCATATTAATTCGGAAAATATTTGAGAAATCTAATAATACTGTTTCTCAAATTTAAGAATTTAAAACTTAAAGGTTTTGTTTTCTAATTTTTTTCAATGATTATGCATGTATAAATATGCGTCACAAATTAAAATTTGACGCATATTATGTCACATTAATTCGGAAAATATTTGAGAAATCTAATAATACTGTTTCTCAAATTTAAGAATTTAAAACTTAATGCTGATTTTGTTTTTCTTTTTTGATTTTTTTATCGTAGAGAATTCGCAGCCACTACCTTTCGGGTACGCACTATGTAAACCACACGGGTTCATGTAATAGCCTGCAAACCACGTGAATCAAGATAAACCGCATTTAAGCGATATGCTCTGATTCAGGAGGCATAATCATAAATTCTCCTCCCAAATTCGAACATGTGATCAAGAAGATAATTATCCTATTTTTTAACCAACTGAGTCAACACTTAGATAATGATATGGTTATGGAAATGAATCGCATTGAAGCCAAACAATTTACACAACATAAATTTCGTTCTTTATTATACTTAAATCTTCCCAAGAATTTGAACATAATTCGATAGGGGCATAACCTCTAATGACATGCTTTTATATATTTTTTCCAATATTATGTTATGAAATTGCCATAAATAAAGTTATTCAAAATAAAATACATAAACTAAAACACTACAAGATTTGCGCTTAAATTTGACGGAACAATTTCCGTTGAATTTAACAAGTTCCGTCATTTTAAAACTCTTTTATGTTGAATTTAATGTAAATATGACGGACAATCTTCCGTCAAATTAGAAGACTGTCACAATTAATTCCTTCATCAAATATAATAGTTAAATACAACAGAACATACCCGTCAAATATATGTTTTCATAAATATGACGCTCGTTCCGTTGAATTTATATCACCCAATTTTTTCACTCAAAATTTAAAAAAATTTGAATTCCCTCTTAATTATTAAATGTGACGAACTACTCCGTCAAATTTACATGCCGACCAATTATTTTTAGAGAATTTAAGATTTGATTTTCCCGTACATCACATTAGTAGTTGAATCATTTAGAGGGGTGTATTCAATCAAAATTTTAAAGGATTTTTTTGGATTCTTGAAATCAAAATGTATTCAATTTGGATTTAAATTTTTTTTTTGAAATATGATGGTATTCAATAAATATTAGAAAAAATCTTTTAAAATCCTAGTTGTTGATGGATGAATTTGGTAATAACAAAATTTGAGGTTCATCGTCGGAATCAAGATCTATGATGGTGGTTCTTCGCCTGAAAAGTGAGCGGAGTGTGGTGGTTGTGATGAATTGGGGGCTGAGATTGCTTAGGGTTGGTGGTGACTCCTTAATGCTCTCGCTTCCGACCCTTTGCAATTTGCCTATGTATCCCTATTTATAGAGAATCAAGCCAACGTAGTTCTTGGGGAAGGCTTAGATCTCTTGTCCTGAGGCCCAGTAGGAAACCTACTGGAACCTTCTTTTACTAGATTTAGGAATGTCCGCCGATGAGGCCCAACCACAAAGGCCCAAGGCTTGTCAACGACTTCGAGACTTCACGGATAAAGCATCTCCCTGGCCAAGTTATTGTTGATAAGTTGATGGAAAAGTTTATTGTTGCTTCTTATTGAATTATTTTTCATTTTCTTGTTATAATCTAGCTAGGGCTGTAATTCGGGCCGAGCGAGTCGAGTTTCGAGCCGGGCGTAATTCGAGCTGAGATTAATCGAGTCTAGCCGAGCCGGCTCGTTTAGTTAAACGAGCCTAAACCTCTACCCGAACTCGACTCGTTTAATTTCACGAGTAGAGTCGAGCCGGCTCGTTTAGCTAAACGAGCCGGTTTTAACGAGTCGACTCTTTTAATTTTACACTTAATCGAGTCTAAACCTCTACCCAAACTCGACTCATTTAATTTCACGAGTCGAGCCGAGCCGGCTCGAGTAATTAAACGAGCCGGAACCTCTGTCCGAACTCAGCTCGTTTAACTAAACGAGCCGAGTCGAGCACACTTAAACGAGTTCGAGCCGGGCGAGTTCATGAGCCGCCCGACTCGAATTACAGCCCTAACTCTAGCCAATGAAGTTAGATGTTATTTTTACATTTTCTCAAAGAGAAATGCCAGATAATTCACATTTTTTTTTTCTAAATTTTTCACAAAGATGATGGTGTGTCAATATACAAATAGTGATTTTATTCAATAATAATACGGGATCATGCATGTGTAAATATGGGCCACAAATTAAAATTTGACGTGAATTATGCCACGTTATTTCAAAAAATATTTGAGAAACATAACGCTGCTATTTCTCAAGTTTAAGAATTTAAAACTTAAAAGGTTTGGTTTTCTTATTTATTATCAATTTATAAACCGTGTTATGTAAAAGTTTTTAATATAAAATATCTATTTTTGATATAGAAACTGTGTAAACTTTTCCAATTTTAAATTATTAAAATAGTAATAATTATTTAACTTATGATTTTATAATTTTTTACATAAATTCTTAATTTAGATTATATTTATACACGAGATTCCAACCTTGAACTTTTAGTAAATAGTTTAAACATTAAAATATGCAACATATTTTAGTATCTAATCTAATGATACTCATATCTATACTATTATATTATATTATAGCCGAAAAAATTGAATTTTCTAGGTTTACTTTTAAGTTTTTAACAGGTCTTTCTCGGTTTCTATACTAATTTAGAACCCGTGTGATGCACTGATTTTTTCTATTATTATATAAGTTTTTTAAAGATAAATTGAATTGGAATTTTTAATATGCAGAATTTGTCTATCCAAAATTTTTGTATGATACAATTTGATATTAATTATACATATACACATATATTTGATTGTTTTAGAAAAACTTGAATTTGAAAAAAGTAATATTAGTAATTGAAATATATAGTATTACTAGCCCTTTTAGGCCTTTAAGTATACCGTAGAGTGGTGAATACAGTATTAACAATTAAAAACTCAAATATGAAGAACAGTCTTTATATTAATGAATGAAAATTGTTTACAAAACTCTCTCAAATGATAAACAGATATCCTTGAGAGCTGTTAGCTCACATAAAATGATAAAATAATAATCGACACATATAGTGTTAACCTAATTTATGCTTATATACTGCACAGTTACACAATCAATCTAGTTGATATGATATACATGAATAATAAATCATAATATAAATCCAACTATTGATTGATACAAATAAGTAAAGTCTTACACCGACATATCTCTGTAAATATATCCTCCTGTGATCAAGCTTGACAAATATTGATATGAACAAATGCTGATGATGTCATCTTTTGTCAAACTCTAATATCACAAATACTGATATCAAACTCTAATAGTTTATATACTAATATCATCAATTATATCTAACAAGCTTATAACATGTGTAATGCACAATTATTTTAAATAATAATAATAATTATTATTTTAATATAATATTTTGTTAAATGACCTTTTTAAAATAGTAAGTATAGCTGAATATATATATAATGATATATCTATTATTAAAATATCAAGTTATAATAATTAGACATGTGAGACATGTGAATCGCTGATTTTGTTTACATAATGGTATTGATCATGTGGTTGTGGGAATGAATCGCATCGAAGCCGAACAATTTACACAACATTAATCTAGTTCTTAATTATACTTAAACCTTCCCAATAATTTAAAAATAATTTGATGAAGAACATTGCCCTTAATGACCCGCTTATATATATTTCTTCTAATATTATGTTGTGAAATTGTCATATAAAATGCTATTTAAAATGAAATACATAGATTAATATTACATAAAAATTTATTCGTTAAGCTTACCCCCGAATTTCACCTTCTTCCTTGTTCAATTTTAAATCTATGTGACTCTATCCAAGAATCTTATATGATTTTATAACTTAATTTTATGAATTTAACGACTGGAATCCGTACCGGAGTCTACTCAACACTTTCACTCCTGAATGTAACATAGTAATTTTTTAGTAATACAAACATGCAATACATGTACATATCAATGTGGTATAGCCCCTGTTGGCATTTTAGTATTCTAATCAAATATTATATTTAGATACAAATAGTATAACAATATATATAGATACATATTTTCTTTATTCGTTAATTCGAACTATTCTAATCACATTGTATATCTAGATTCCTGACACTCTAAGTTTACCAAGTTTGTACGGTTTTGTTGGAATGATTGTATTGTTGTGTGTTGTTGTTAGTAGCAGTGTTAAAGTCCGAAGAGAATTCCCGATCCAAGAGAATTCCTGATTGTATGATTATCCGTATAGGCTCATTGCCGGAAGATGGGTGATTGTGTCGGTCTTTATTTATATTAAAGTATATTTTTTCTATTTTAAATATAATAGAGGTGACTAAACCGACCGGAGCCGGAAATTTCGAACACGATACGAAAACGGCACGATAATAAGAGTTTGGGTTGATTTTTTGGTACACGAACACGAAGGTAGTGTTGGTTTTGGGTTTACCCTTGGGTACACGATACGAAACGAAAATACACGAAATAATTAAATATTTAACTAAATTTAGTAAATTATATGAATATATATATTTTATAATAAAATTTTACATATAATTTTTATAAAAAATAGATTCAAATATGAATTTCACAAGACTTGACTACACTTGAGACTTTATAACTTATTGACTTAAGAATCGACTTGTAAAAACTTAATATTTAAATATAAATATTATATTTATCTTTATATTTATTATTAATTTTAAATTACACAAAACACGACACAAATATACACGAAATGAAGGTACACGAACACGAAAAAAACGAATTCTTAACGGTTCGGGTTTGGGTTAGACATTCATGACATGAAACACGAAAGTACACCAAACAAACGAATTGCCAGCTCCAAAACCGACTCCCAATAAAATTTTCACTGTTTTTACTTTAATATAATAATATATAACTAATTGTCGGAACATGGGTGATTGTGTCGGTCTTCGAGGGTATTTTGTTTAATTTTTATCAAGATTTTATTTATATTAAACTATATATAATTGTTTTTTATTTCATATATAATACAGGCGATCAAACCGACTACCAACCAAATTTTCATTGTTTCGTCTTTAATATAATAGTAAAAATTGTTATTTTTATGCATGTTTACGAAATATAACTATTTTTAATTAAAACGATAATTTGTATCCCGGGTCAATAGTATACGATCATATTTAATTTGATTTTAATTTTATTTTATCCAGACACACTATACTATACTGACCAAATCCAACTAATTATATTTACTTTGATTTTAATTTTGGTGAAAATCGGACGAATATTATACTTTTGTTTAACTTAGATAAAAAGTATATTATTTCATTTTAACTGGTCGAATTTTATTTTGATGATTTTAATTTTGTTTTACCGTGGATCAACTCTATACTTTTTTAGCTTAAATGAATAAAATATATTATTTTTTAACCCGACGCTGTTGACGGAGGAATCTGGTAACAACAAAGTTTGAGGTTTTCTCGCCGGAATTAAGATCTATGACGGTGGTTCTTTGCCGGAAAATCAAGCGGTGTATGGTGGTTGTACGTTAATTGATGGCTGAGATTGATTAGGGCAAGTGGTGGCTCCTTTTCAGCTCTCAACTTCTTACCCCTCTCAATGTGCCTACATACCTTTTATATAGGGATCAAGCCTGATGTAGTTCTTGGGGAACAAGAAATCTAATGGGTTTAGACTTCTTATCCCTAGGTCCGATAGAAACCCATCCAAAATCCATCTTCCGCTAGCTTTAGGAATGTCCAACTATGAGGCCCAACCGCGAAGGCCCAAGGCTCGTCCGTAATCGTAGGACTTTACGAATAATGCATCTCCCTGCGCAAGGATAACACTCCGCTACAACTATCTCCCTTGATTTACAGACGCAGGTATAGACACGGTTCACCCGAAATGCCAGACACGTCCCTGTCCCCCGAATGAGGATAACCCACCAGATAACAGGATAGGTGATCCCAAGCTTTTGGGTGCAAAGTGCAAGATGACTCCAAAGTTCTCCAACGAGGACACCCGTTGAATATAAGAACAGAGTTCCCAAAGCACACACCAAAGTTAACCCCGCATCCCCAACGAGGACACCCGTTGAATACAGGAGGAGGCCTTCAATCATCAGGTATACCCCAGGAGGCCTTCAAGCTTTTCACGGACATCCCCCTCCTTGACCGTCTCAAGGAGGGAATTCTTCCAAGATTACCTACAACAAATATGTTAGTAAAAAACAACCTATATTCTCCTTTCCATGATTGCCTTGTCCTCTAGATATCCCTGTTTATCTTGTCCTAAACGAGGACATCTCCAACCATCCAAAAGAAAGCATCCCCACGGGCAGGACGCGTCCTCTATGTGTGGAATGCACACAATTCCCTTGCATTGCAACCTTAACATGTGGATAACCCATTTTGTCCATTTTACTCAAACAAGACGCGCCCTGGACCTTAAACACGTCCTAGTTCCCTTGTCAGGGCAACCTTGACTTTAATCAATTCATCTCACATAATTTACTAGAAGTTGGACGCGTCCTATATGATGAGGGCGCGTCCTCTATTAGTACATTGCAGTCCATAACCTTATTCTCCATCCTTTTGCTCCAATTCAGTTCCAGTTGACCCGTTCTTTACCCGAAATGATCCATGACCAAATTTTGGGTATAACAACTACCCCCCAAATTCCATACGCAGTTGAAAACAAAGTTGGAATTTCAACCCTTACAAATGCTAACGAAATTTGGTTTTCAATATTTCAAACTTCAGGACGCGTCAAAGGGTGAGGACGTGCCAATCATCACACAAACGTTACTAAACCTCAATTGTTTTATAGCCGTTGCGTAACAGCTGTTGCTTACGTCATCAATATTCCTTCTCTATAAATACCCCCTAATAATTAGCAACCATTTTTTCTTTCCTCTCTCTCCTGAAAACCTCCATCCCTACCGCTGCAAGAAGTTTTGCTCAAAAATTCTGGCAATTTAACCGGCCATTCTATGATTTCTTACATTAATCAAACCCTCAAGTCCCAAGGTAAGTAAATGTTCTTATATCTCTTCATTTCATTTGGTAAATCGATCATAATAAGTAAAAGACTATTCTCCTTCTTCATTTTTTTTTCTCATGTTCTTCATTGTCAGTTGTATATATATGTGTATATATCTGCAAATATGCTATATTTTTCCTCCTTTAATCTTCAATTACATTTTTTTGGGGTTTAAACAAATTTTCCACAAATTAACCACAAACGATTAAAATTTCCAGATGCTTTGATAGTTCAGGACGCGTCTAGCATGTAGGGCGCGTCCTACTGCCCGTTTATTACATAGAGTAGCCGTCATAGGTTAATTTAAAAAAGGACACACAATAACATTAGGACGCCTCACATATTTTAGTTAACTTCTCGTGGTAGACATTCATAACGCATCTTTACATAAAATTCCATCCTTTCGCTTTCTTTCTTCTTTTCGTTACCATTTTGTTTCCTTTAAGTCATAGACGTGTCCCCAACATCATTTTCTTTTCTTTTTTCAGCTGGAGGATGCGTCTTCATCTTCTCCCTTCCATCCTTTCAAGGTCCTCAACAAACGTCTTGAGATTTATTCCCCACCTTCCATTTCTTTCAATCCCGAACCTCCTGAACATCATAGGACATAATCTTTCCTTGAAGCTGAATCCCGTGTATTTGAATCTCTAAAATTAAAAAATTCAATAATGGCAAGCTCAAGCTCTGAATCCATGGACAACGTTCCCCTTAGTGCAAGACCTTGAAAGAAAAATCTAAAATGCAAGATAACTTCCCAAACTGCACGCAGCTTGGCGATTGAAGATTGGACGGATGATGAGATCATCCTTTCTTCTAGTAAATCTCAACACAAAACCGCCTCTGATAAAGGCGCGTCACCTTCCGCTGAGGACGCGTCTCCACCTCATGACACGTCTCCTCGTCTAGACGCATCTCCTCACAGTGAGAGTGAGTTCGAGAAGAGGGTTCCTGACCCTGCAAAATATCCCGTCTCTCCACAAAAATCTGATCCCCCCTCGAACATTGGGAGCCATCTGATGCTGAATTGGATTTTGACCGGAAAGAACTGGATCACCTCCCTGAAGCAGAGAAAAATGTTTGGAGAAAGAAAGAAAATAAGTTAGCCTGTGTTGGTCTTAATTCCATTGCAACAGTCTTGGAAATAGGGTGGAACATGAAATAGTATGACATGGAGGGCGTTTGGGCACGCCCTCTGCGCAAAATGAGGCCACATATCTTCAACATAGGAAACCAAAGAATTCCCAGGATGGTGCTTACTCCCAAGCTTGTTTCTCTAGTGTGGGTGCGTCCTTGCATCCTTATATCAAGAAGATCTTGAGGTGGTATGATGTAGCCCCAGTCCAACTATCTCCAAATTCGTACAAACTTGCATGGGCCCTGTACATCATATACCATGACCTCGAGCTGGGCGCACCCTTTATGAAGGAATTCAGTTATTTTTTCAGCATCAGGAAATCCATCCCAGGATATCACTTCTTTGTTGTCAATAAATGGTTGAATAACAAAGGTTTCAATGAAGGCAAAATCAGCCATGAACGGGATTGAAAAGAACCTTTCTTTTATCTCTATAATGTGAAGAGAGCCTGCGTGCATTTTAACTTGGAACCGAGTAAGTAGAAATATTAAGGCGCTATCTTTGTTTCTCTTTTTAGATAAAAGAACTCAACGAGAGTTAACTGGAAAGAAAAAGAAGAAGGCAAATAAGGTGTTGAAATATGCTGAAAAGCATTTCAACCTCAAAGAAATGATCACATAATACAACCTCAAAAGGGTTGGTGCACTGTCTACAAGAGTGGGTTCTCTTTGCAAGTATCGTAATTTTCACAATGGTAAACCCATCCTTACAGCTTCCGAAAAAGCTAGGGGACTCAATGCCACAGAACTGGTCCAACTTGACATTAGCAGACAAGTGGACTTAGAACAGGGTAAGAATTATCATACATTGGACGCGTCATATATTTTTACATGCATAGTCCTTAGCCCAATGCATATATGTTTTCATTACCCATATACTTGCTATTGACGTGTCTTAATGTTAGGACACGTTTTATTATCCTTTATGCAGTTTTGATGTTTACGTAAGGCTGTTATATTCCATAGTTCACACATGATGCGTCATATCACACAGGGCGCGTCCAGTCTCATAATTCTTTTCAGTGTTTACAAAATCATTATATGCACACTTGTCATTTTAATATTGCTATGTCATATCATACAGGGCGCGTCCTGATATCTGGGCGCGCCCATGTCTAATGTTTTCCATGTTATGTCACAGATATGACCTCTCTTCCCAAAGGGTTTACTATTGGGGACACCAGAAAGATGAAAGCCAGGACCAAGCACACCCCTGTAAAACCTGATCCAAAAACCAAGGATCCTTCGCCTGCTGTGGCTCCTTCCCCACACCAAAAATCATCGATACCAATGTGGTGAACATCTCAGATAAGGAGGACGCGGCCTCAAAGCGTCAGAAGATAGTGCCTGGTGACCAATCTTTTGTCCTCAGATATCTGGGCGCGTCCTCATCTGGTACTTTTACTGAGGAAGAGGTTCGAGGCTGGACTTTTAGGACGGAGGAGCAGACTGAGCAGACCATGGTGAGGGCTGCAGCTGAACTCCATTTGCATGCAAGGCAGAGTGCTAACATGGCTGCTAGGCTGAGGGCGCGTCTTGCTACCACTGACATTGTAAAAAGCCAAGCTGAGAATAAAATCAAAGCTCTAGAGAAGAAAATCATCCAACTTGCCCAGTCAAAAGATGCAGAAATTCTTGAATTACAATTGGAGAAGGCGCGCCTTCATGGCCATATTACTTCCATGGAGAAAGCTGTTAATGAGGTTACTTCTATAAACTCCAAAATGCAACTGGACTTGGACCTCCTAAATGATGACAGGGTTCATGGTTGGAAGGAGGAGAAGAAGTCAGTGTACCAGAATATGTTTGTAGCTGGCTTTGAGGAATGATGTTCTGGGTTCATAGAAAATGACCCTGAATACACCTTTTCCATATTTGATGAAGATATCAAAAAATGGGTGGCTGATTTCAAGGTTAGATCTGCAGATTCCATTAAGGACAAAAGGATCATCTTAGGCTTGGAAAAGGATGACGCGTCCCCTGCACCTTCTCCACTTCAAGCCCAGCTTCCATCTTCTTCTCCAATCAACGAGGACAAAACTCAAGACGCGCCTCCTGCTTAGGACGCGTCTTCCTTTTGATGAACTTTTTCTGAACTATTCCAAGGGTGCAGGTCCCTTTAAGCCTTGCAATTTGTAATCTTATGAATTGTTATTCCTGGATTTTATTTGCTAGTACCTTGAATTATTTTCATGTATATTTTGCTTTTCTGGTCATCTTATTTTCATAGGGTTTTTTAGCAAGTCATATAATGGGTGCGTCTTTAATCAAGACGCGTCTTCTTTTGCTTAAGATCACCTTTATGACATCCTCCCTAATGAGGACGTGTCCTCATTTATCTTGCATCTGATTTTTTTATTAATTTCCCTTACATAAATAAATCACGTTACTGTTATCCCCTTAATATTGTAGACCAGGGATTACATTGTGAGGGCGCATCCTGATTCCAGGTGGTATCTGCCTTACTAATTTATCCCGCGTTTTTGTTTAATATTTTTTCTTTCATTATCTTTTCAACAAGTCATGATAAGGGCGCGCCTTTGCATCAAGACGCATCTTCTTTACAATCGTGTCCAACTTCTTCTTAGTTTTTCCTTGTACACAAATCTTTCTTACTATTAAATCTTTAACATTGTAAGCTAAAAGATATACTGCAAGGGCACGTCCTTATATTAGGAGGCGTCTACCTCATTACTAATTTGATTCAAGCGCCATAGACTATCAACATCATGTGGGCGTGTCATGGTATTTTTCTTGCAAGCTGTCACCATATAATTCTTTGTAGGGCACGTCCTGCCTTGAGGACGCGTCAAGATATGTTATATTAGTCTTTGTATAATAGGATCAACTAACAACAATCATCAAGTCTTGAAATAAATTTTCAAGTTTTTATTAATAATGCGCTTCAGTGTCCAAAGTGCACCGGGCCCATGGCTACTATGCTCTGTGGGGAATTTATTTGAAAATACGATCCTTCAACTAGTTCTAAGATAGATAGTACATGCACTACCCCCCTGGGCTAGGAGGAATTTTATTGCTTCTAGTCTATGATTCGGGCATAGCCCTACGTATATAACTGCAAATGTAAACATAATATGTAAGGGGCCAAAGCTGCACCTTACTGATAATACTTTCGGAGATGCTCCGCATTCCATGCTCACGTAATCAACTTCCCTTCCAAGTATTCAAGGTGATAAGTCCCCTTTCACAAGATCACTTTTATCTTGTATGATCCTTCCCAATTAGCTCCAAATACTCCGTGATGGGGTTCCTTGTGTTTGGCATCACCTTCCTGAGCATCAGATCCCCTAACTTCAGCAGCTGTCCCTTTATTTTCTTGTTGTAGTATCTTGCAGCACGCTGTTGGTATGTCGCGAGCCTTAGCTGGGAGTTTTCCCTTGTTTCTTTCAAAAGGTCCAAGTGAAGCCTTTGGTTAACTTCTGCATCTTCCTCCGTGTAGCGATCTCTACGAAGCGATCTTGAGCCGACTCCCACATGAACCATAGCTTCGTACCCGTAAGTCAGCATAAACAGAGATTCTTCCATAGTAGATCTTGGAGTAGTATTGTAGGACCACAACACTTTTGGGAGTTCTTCAGGCCAATTCCCTTTGCGCTCCTCCAGTTTGGTCTTGAGGGTGTGCTTTATTATTTTATTGACAACCTCTGTTTGTCCATTACTCTGAGGATGATAAACCGCTGTAAATTCTTTTTTAATCTTCAAATCCTCACACAACTTTCGCAACTCCTTGCTAACAAACTGTTTTCCGTTGTCAGAAACAAGTTTGTAAGGGATTCCAAATCTGCACACAATGGAGTTGAAGACAAAGTCTTTGATTTTCTTTGCGGTGATAGTCGCCAGCGGCATGGCTTCTGCCCACTTAGTAAAGTAATCATTCACAACCACTGCATACTTGACATCTCCTTTAGCCTTAGATAATTCTCCAATAAGATCAATCCCCCACATGGCAAATGGCCATGGGCTCACCATAGGCGTCAAGAGCGTCGCTGGAATAGATGAGTAATTCGCAAAGCGTTGGCAGCGATCGCATGCTCTAACGAAATTCGCGGCATCCTCCTTCATCGTAGGCCAATAATAACCTTGGCGTAAAACTTTCATCGCCAACGAGTTACCCCCGAGTGATTACCACAAATTCTTTCATGTACCTCCCTTATGATGTAATTTCCCTTTTCTTCATCGACACATCTGAGTAGCGGTTGATTGAAGCCCCTTTTATACAAAACCTTATCATATACCACATACCTTGCAGCCTGGTAGCGGAGTCTCGAACTTATCCCCAGAAAGTGCTCCCTTGTGAATATAAGCAAGAATGGGCGTCATTCATGTTTCCTTGGGAGCCTCATCTACTTGCATCACCTCTACCTCTGGGATACTAGGAATCTCCTGGATTTCTAAGGGTATAGATCCCAACAACACAGCCTCCTGCTGGGACCCCACTTTTGCTAGAGCATCCACATTGCTGTTCTTTTCCCGCGGTACACATTCCAGCCTAACCTCTTTGAATTTTCCAATCAGGCGATGCGTGCACCTCAAGTACAATTCCGTTCGCGGTCCTCTAGCTTGAAACCTCCCATTTACCTGGTTTACCACCATCTCTGAGTCACTCTTTGCAATTAGGTTCCGCACTCCCATTTCCAAAGCAATCTTTAGGCCATTAATCAGTGCTTCATACTCCGCATCATTTTTCGTAGCGTAAAACTTAAAGTGAATTGCGCTCATCAGATGATGGCCTTCCGGAGACACAAGCACTATGCCTGCGCTTGCTCCCCCATTGTTAACAGCTCCGTCAACATGCAAAACCCACCATGGATGCGGAAACTGCTCTAAAACTTCTTCAGGAGTGGGCGGATGCACCGCCACCAAAGCTTTACCATCAATTTCAGAATCAAATTCTAGTACGAAATCAGCTAGGGATTGTCCTTTGATTGCTTTGCGAGGCATGTATTCCAAGTCAAACTGTCCCAGTTCCACAGCCCACTTCAACATCCTTCCCAATGACTCCAGTTTGTGAAGGATTTATCGCAGAGGATATGCCGTGCGGACTTCAATTCTATGAGCCTGGAAGTATAGGCGTAACTTCCTTGATGCAAGGATTAAAGCATACACCAACTTTTCCATGCCGGTGTAACGAGTCTCAGCATCGTGCAACCGCTTGCTTACATAGTATACTGGTGATTGCTGCGCTTCCTCTTCTCTCACCAGTACCGCGCTGATTGAATATTCTGAAATTGCCAAGTATAGAATCAGAGACTCTCCATCCAAAGGTTTTGACAACATGGGAGGGTTCCCCAGTTCTTCCTTGATCCTTTTGAAAGCTTCTTCACATTCTGACGTCCATACAAAGTCTTTTCCTGCCTCTTTGATCGCCTTAAAGAATTCCTTGCATCTGTCAGACGATTTTGACATAAACCGATTCAATGCAGAGATTCTTCCGGTCAAGCTTTGTACTTGCTTTATACTTGTAGGAGACTTCATTTTCAGTAGTGCCTTGATCTTGGCGGGGTTAGCTTCAATCCCCCTATAATTGATAATGAATCCAAGAAATTTGCCTGACTCAACGCCGAATACACACTTCTGTGGGTTTAATTTCATTCGAAACCTCCGAAGAATGTTAAATATCTCCATTAGGTGTTTGACATGGTCGTTTGCTTCCTTTGATTTGACCAGCATATCTTCAACATATACCTCCATTGTTCCCCAATCTGATTTTTGAACATCATATTTACCAACCACTGGTAAGTTGCACCTGCATTTATCTATCTAAACGGCATCCCTATGTAGCAGTATAACCCCCTATCAGTGATGAAGGACGTATGCATCTGATCAGGGCCGTACATGGGAATTTGATTGTAACCAGAGTATGCATCCATAAAGCTTAACAAGGCATGCCCTGCCATTGCGTCGACCAACTGATCAATTCGTGGGAGTGGAAAACTGTCCTTTGGGCAAGCTTTGTTGAGATCTGTGAAATCTACACACGTCCTCCACTTCCCATTCGGTTTTTTACTAGCACCAGATTTACAAGCCACTCGGGGTAGAAAGATTCTTTAATCAAACCAACTTCCAACAGTCGATCTACTTCCTCCTTTAATGTTATCTCCATTTCTCCGCTCACCGGGCGACGCTTTTATCGTACGCCCGTGCAATTAGGGAAGATGTTCAATCGATGACACATTACCCTGGGTCGATTCCAACCATGTCTGAATGACTCCATGCAAACACGTCAAGATTTTTAATCAAAAAATGGGTGAGCCTTTCTCTCATCTCATAACTTAACTGAGATCCCACCTTCAAAATCTTTCTTGGGTCATCTTTATCGATTGGAACAGATATTGTGTCCTCAGCCGGCCTCGTTTTCTCAGCAGGCATAGGGATCCTAGGATCCAGATCAAAATCAAAGTCCCGGGGGTCTTCGACTTCCATTCTTGCATTTGAGGCTGCGTCCCTACATACGGGAGCATCCACCTCAGGACAAGGCATTGTTTAATATATTGCAGGTGCTGAAGACACGTCCTCAATTGAAGGAGCATTATTTTCTGCAAACACGGAGGGCGCGTCCTTCTTTCGAGGAGCATCAACCTCATGTTGATTTTTACTTTCCAGGGGCGCGTCCTGTCTTTGAGGAGCATCCACCTTGGGGTTACTTTTCAGGCTCTTTAAAATCTCACTCCTTCCTTCCAACTTTTCTCTATTAACTTCCTTCTGTACAATATCTTCTTCATGATTCACCATGACTTCCTCCACACTGCGAATCTTCGAGACATTCCCCAGTGTCAAAACAGGAGTCTTGGTTATATGAGTTTCTTCTTCCTCTGGATCTTCCACAAAATAATGGGCATGAACCTCACCATTCGGTTTCACCTGAATGTCCGCCGCGTCTTCAAAGGGAAGACCTTTTCCTTCATACCATCTCCTGCGAAATTCTTTAACAACCTTGTGATAGCAGTCGTGTAATATCCGAGATATATCGTGTAATTATTTTTGCTATTAAATAATTATTATATGTGTTCAGTATCTATTCTGTGAATTAATTGTTAAGTGTTATCTGTGTTTGTATATTTAAAAAATAATATTAATTGAGTATTTTAATTTTTATATGTCCAAAATAAAATATAGATAATTGTCATATCTTTCTAATTATTTTTATGTTGATTTATGAATTTATAGGAATCATATGGATTTTATAAAATCTTTTTCCGGGTATTTAAAATCTATTTTATAAAAACGGGAACCAACCGACGTCATCCGTTTTTACGTTTTTAGAACCCGAAACTCTTCCGAGAACTCCTTCCTAACCTAATTGCAATATTCCGAGCATTTTCCATGTTTTGACTTTTTCGATCCGGCGTACAGTTTGTCCTGCGCGGGTCCCGGCGCAACATTTTCGATACAATATTCGTTTCGGTAAATCAATAAAACTCGTATTTTCGGTAAACGAGAGCTTTTTATTAAACTATCACAATTATCACCTCGTAATACGTGTAACCAGGCGCTGAGACCAAGACCGCAGTACAAATTGTACTAATTTGGATAATTATCCCGAAAACCGATACCGTTTGGATCAGTTTTTACAAATAAACGTACTGTTTTATATCCGGAATGATCCAAAGGGATACTAATTTTCCGTAATTATAAATAGCCTTTTACCGTATTTTATTTTGTATCAAAATCATTTGTAGTCAGCTAAATACATAATTTTACAGAGAAAAACCTTATATTCATATAATCTTCCGAAAATCAAACCACAAATCGAAGGTGTTATTGATCTCTGTTTTCAAAGCTTGAGTAACCAAAACGAAGGATTTGAGGAGTACTATTAGATTCTGAGCTTCGTTTTACTGCAGAAATCAAGGTTATTTTTCTATATTTTTATTTAATTTCGAATTATTTTTATTAAAAATATGAATTTCTGTTCGGATGATTGTTTGTATGATTTGATGATTGCATGTTGTAGAGCTTGTTTTCCTGATGATTTTCATATGTCATACGTCTGATTTGGAGTCCAATAACATGCTCAAAAGTGTGCTTAATTCTCAAATTTTGAAATTAGGGTTTATAACCCGTATGAATGTTTTCAATTGAAATTTGGGGCTTTTTGATTTAGGGGTTATTAGCTGTTGATTTATAGTGGATTATGTTCCTGATGAAATTTGCAATCGATTGGTATATAGCTCGTTAACAGAGGATGTCTGAATCGAAGGGAGTTGTGTTTTGAAGATTTACGATGTTCGCCGGAAACCAGCGATGTTCTTGGCCAATTTCCGGCCAAGTCTGGGGTTATTGATGTGTTTTGATTGCATGTATAGATTCCTGGTGATATGTAGTTTAATTCTGGAGCTTGTGGTGGTGTGACTGTACCTGGATCGCCTTCTCCGGCGAGACAGGGTATTTTCCGGCGAAGTTCGATGGTGAACTTTGCAAAATTGCATTTCAGTCCCTGAGGTTTTGAAAACGAAACAGTTAGGTCCCTGAGGTTTCCAGAACTTGCAAATTTTGGATTCCTGTTTTAAAAATATTCAAAAATCATATTCCCTATTTATTTTTATTATAAAAATTCGATTTTAATTTCTGAAAATTCCAAAAATTATTATTTTAATTCCAAAAAATATTTTTAATTCAAAAATAAATCTGAATTAATTAGTTAATTAATTTCAGTTAAATTTTAATTGATTAATTGGTCAATTAATTCGAAAATTAATTGATTTAATTAATTATTAATTAATTTTAATTAATTATTTAATTAGATTTAATTACTTAAAAATGATTTAAAAATTTTGAAAAATAGTTTCGATCTTTAAAATATTATTTTAAATTGTTTTCAAGGCTCGATAATTATTATAAAATTGTTTTGAAGCCAGAATTGGCCAGCCGAACCCTGTTTATTACTCCAAAAAATTGATCCAACGACCTGTTTTAATTCCGAAAAATATTTTAAAAATCATTTCAAATACCCGAAAGCTTGTTTATGACCCGAGACTTCCTTATAAATGTTATATCATTGATTATGTGATGTGTTATGTGCTATATGTGACTTGTTGGTTAACTGTCGGTATATATATTCGATGTTTACTTGTTTATTGCGTAAATTTCAATCCGTTAATCGGATTTGGGTGAAACGAAGGGTAGATAGAAGTATGTGTCGAATAGAATCGTATAAGTTGAATATTGATAGATGCTTATGATATGTTAGCAGAAGAGGCAAGGCGTAGGAAAGGGAAACAGGTAGTCGAGGAGTAAGACAGTCGTGACTAAAAGCGAGTGCAATATAATAAGCTAGTACTAGGCAAGTGTTCTAAACTTTCTCGAGATATTGTAGTGATTGATATTCCTGTTTTATATTGCAAGTGCTTTGAAGCACTGAACCCTAAACCTTGATTCCAGTTATTGATCTTGAGCCGTAAACCTGATTATTTCTAGACCATTGATTGTTGTATACCCAAATACGAACCTCAAATATACGATACTACTCCACAAATACATACAAACTAAATATCAAACACTGAGCCAGATTGCTTACACACTTAAACCATTGTATCTTATGCTTTGAAAGGCCAAATCCTTGAAACCTTGAAATATTGTTTCCTTTGCTATCCAATTATTTCACTACTTAGCATCCATGCTTTGAAAATGCCATATTGATCCTTATACAGATTGAGACCATTTTCATTATTGAACGTCCAATGTTGTTAATGATTCTGTTTATTACTTATTACTGTTTATTCTGTTATTATGTTAGAATTGGATTGTTTTTATAAAATTTTGGACCAGATTCGTGGTCAGACCATATAATGGTCAAGTTAGGCCAATGTGTGCTTTGGATATAGTAGTTAGAGCAGTGCTGTGTGCTTTGCTCGGGGTTAGTGCGTGACTGATCAGCAGCCTAACCTTGGTTTTTAAAATAAAAATATAATATCCAATTCTAAATCATAATCTATTGTTCACTTGATATCATAACCATATTCACCTGATGATCATTATTCTCAGTTTTGTCATTGTGACTTGCTGAGCTAGTTAGCTCATTTGTGCGATATTGTTTATGTTCTTTTCCAGTTAAGATGGAACCGGTTGGTACCGAGGATCCCCAGTCCAGCGCGAGAGCTAGGGGTTCAGGTTGATTGAGTTGAGCTAATAGGCTTCTTTTGGAATAATTTAAGTTTGTAAAAGTTTGTAATAATGTTTAATACTCAGTTCTGAGTTGGAATAGTTGGGATTCGAATGTTTGTAATATAAGTAAGTATGTTTGGCTTGTGTGCATACTTTAACCTATTGCGGTCCGTGGTAGTTGGTAAGTAGGGTCACTGCATATTATTATTATTATCTTTGTTATTGTTATAAGCAGGTTATAAATAGTGTGTGTGTGTGTGGATCCCAAACTTCTGACCCAGGTTTGGAGGGCGCCACAAGTCGCGTGATTCGTATTACAACCCCCTCAGACTTCCCACTCCGTTAGGCGTTGGAAACTTTATCATTAGATGATGTATCGAGGTTATTACCCTGAATGCCCGCAACCAAGGCCTGCCCACAGCACATTGTGAACGGAATCCTGATCCAGCACTTTGAAGTCTATTATCTGGGTAACAGATAGAACTCCTTCCCCAAGTATGACGGGAAGTCTAATCAAACCCATAACCCTTACTGCTTCTCCAGTAAATCCGTAGACATGTGCATCTTCAAAATTCATGTCACTATCCGGGAACCCCAACTTCTTGTACGTGCTGTAATACAAGATGTTCGCAGAGCTTCCGTTGTCCAAAAAGATCCGATGCACGTTCATCGTCCCGATAAGCATAGTTATTACCAATGCGTCATTATGAGGATGATGTACCCACCTTGACTCTCTTTCTCTGAACGTAATATCATCGGATTCCCCTTTGAATATTTTCGGCGGTCTATCCTCCAAGCTATGAATGTTGGTGAACGGTAGGTATCGTGCCTCTCTAGCATTTCTTTCCAGTGCCTGATTGTTATCTCCAACAAATGGATGTCCTCCGAAGATTGCCCTGATACTCCCAGCTCTTTGGAACTTAACCTCCGCTAGCTTCCCATCAACCTCTGCTTGTGGGAGATGCCTCTCATCTTTCTTGTTGTCTTCACCTCTGCGTCTCTTCACTTTATCAATCCACTCTCCCAGATATCTAGCCTTGATCAATTCTTCAATCTCATCTTTTAAATGACGACATTCGTGGGTATCGTGACCAGTGGATTCATGGTACTCACAATATTTTTTCTTGTCTCTACTCTGCCACGAGGTCAGGCGTTCTGGTTTCTTGAAGATTCCTCTGTCCTTGTTTACTTCAAAGATGTGATCAATGGACGCTGCCAGGGGAGTATAATTACTCACTCTCTTTTCATAATTCGATGGCGGACTCCACTCTCTCCGCACATTCACGACATTCACCCTATTAGGACTTCGAGCATTTTGCCGATATTTTGGACTTGCAGACCTATCTCTCCTCTTAGCTCGCCCCTTTGAGTTATGGGAATTATCATTCTTCTTTATCTCAGCAAGCGATTGCTCAATCGCCTTGAAGGACTCAGCCTGTACAAGTACATCAGCTAACGACACAGGGTCTTTTCCTTGAAAATATTTCCAGAAATTCGTTCCCACGCGCAGGCCAGCTATAAGAAGTATTTTCAGTGTTTCGTCAGTTGCGCCTCTCACCAAGGTAGATTCTGCATTCAACCTTTTGAAATATGAAGTCAAGCTTTCCCCTTCCTTTTATTTCACATTGGCCAGTGTGGTAACGGACGATGTATACTTCACCACAGCTTGGAACTGAGTAAAAAACAAGCTTTTCATTTGTTCCCAAGATGTGATAACTCCTGGGCCAAGTTTTTGAAACCACTGCTGAGCACCTTTTCTAAAGGTAGCCGTCAAAAGACGGCACCGTGTTAAATCAGATACCTGATATACATCCATCTTAATATTAAAATATCCCAAGAATTCTACGGGTTCGGAGTTTCCATGAAAGCGCAAGTCATTGGTTGTGTTCTTGTATCCCGTAGGTAGCTGCGCTTCCCTTACAACAGCAGAGAAAGGGGATGGAGCTTGCGCAGTTGCTGTTACCCTACCTCCTTCAAGATGGTTGAGAAACCTCTTAAGATCACTCATATTAAACGTTCCTACTCCAGGAATGGTTTGAACGTTGAGTTGTTGGGGTTGCTCCACAACTTGTTGCTGTTCCCCTTGGTTACCCCCCGGGTGTATCGGTGGATCTCGCCTCCCCTCGCCCTGAGGCTGCGGCTGTGGTATATTGCCATCTTAATTTTGAATATTCTCCTGTGCACGAGGTTCCTCCTGGACGCGTCTCGGTATCTCATTGTTATTTTGCAACCTTTCTTGAATTCGTATGTCGTCCCGGTCATGAGGACGCATCCTAGATCCATTGCTCGTAGCACTGTGAGAATCAACTGGAACAATGGCATGGGCTTCTTCAGTTGAGGGCGAGCCCTCTCGTCTCCCGTTATATGGTGCTCTCCCATGCTGATATCCCATCCTTCCCCGTCCATTCCTTTGATAGCCTCTAACATAATTTCCAAACCTTCGTCGTGGAGGGGCACGCTCGTGCTCGCAGTATCGCACCATATCATCCCTTGGATATGTAGGGGGCACACGCGTGGTATCATGGGGCCTCGATTCTCCACCGTTTCCTTCCTTTTGCCATTCTAGTAGCAACATTCTCAAATCGTCGTCTTCCAACCTTATGCTGAGCCTCCTCTTTAGAGTTGAAAAATCTCTTCTTTCCTCATCTTGATTCTGAATATTTTTCGCACGACGACGCTCGTCCATCGTACGCCCAGACCTATATGGATGTGGTACAACCTGATTGCCCAAACGAGGTCTCTCCCTTCCATCAGTATCCTAATCGATAAGCTTCACAATAGGCTCTACATCATCAGAATATTCCAAGCACAGTGGGGTGATTCGCAGGTTTCCCCAGCTGGCCTGGCCACGGGCATCTTGGGCATCTCCCTCAACCACGGGCGCTTTCCCCACGGCGGGGTAAACGACGACCCCTCCTTGTTTTTCGACGCTCCACCGTGCTCAGCCTCGAGTGAAAGTTGTTTAGAGTATCCCCCATATGGTACAGCTCATCCAGGATATCATCATTGCTGATAAGGACTAGGGGTGTTCATCCCACATCTGGAGCTCTTGGAGGATCCATTATGTTTCTGGGCACGTAAGGTTCATGACGAATGTAGCCTCCCTTGCCCTCTCCTTCAGATCTGCTATCACTTCCATCATAAGAACTCCCATCATAATTATAAGACATCTTTTCCGCATAAGATTATGATCTTAAATCAGCACCCCTCCTTCTAGCGCCAATTTATTGACGGAGGAAACTGATAACAACAAAGTTTGAGGTTTTCTCGCCGGAATTAAGATCTATGACGGTGGTTCTTTGCCGGAAAATCAAGCGGTGTATGGTGGTTGTATGTTAATTGGTGGCTGAGATTGATTAGGGCAAGTGGCGGCTCCTTTTCAGCTCTCAACTTCTTACCCCTCTCAATATGCCTATGTACCCTTTATATAGGGATCAAGCCTGACATAGTTCTTGGGGAACAAGAAATCTAATGGGCTTAGACTTCTTATCCCAAGGCCCGGTAGAAACCCATCCAGAATCCATCTTTCGCTAGCTTTAGGAATGTCCAACTATGAGGCCCAAACGCGAAGGCCCAAGGCTCGTCTGTAATCGTAGGACTTAACGGATAATGCATGTCCCTGCACAAGGATAACACTCCGCTACAGCTATCTCCCTTGATTTACGGACGCAGGTATAGCCACGGTTCACCCCAAATGTCAGACACGTCCCTGTCCCCCGAATGAGGATAACCCACCAGATAACAGGACATGTGATCCCAAGCTTTTGGGTACAAAGTACAGGATGACTCCAAAGTTCTCAAACGAGGACACCCGTTGAATACAAGAACAGAGTTCCCAAAGCACACACCAAAGTTAACCCTGCATCCCCAACGAGGACACCCGTTGAATACAGGAGGAGGCCTTCAATCATCAGGTATACCCCTAGAGGCCTTCAAGCTTTTCACGGACATTCCCCTCCTTGACCGTCTCAAGGAGGGAATTCTTCCAAGAGTACCTGCAACAAATATGTTAGTAAAAAACAACCTCTATTCTCCTTTCCATGATTGCCTTGTCCTCCAGATATCCCTGCTTGTCTTGTCCTAAATGTGGACAGGCCCAATCATCCAAAAACATGCATCCCCCATAGGCATGATGCGTCCTCTATGTGTGGAATGCACACAATTCCCTTACATTACAACTCACCTCTCCTGTACCATCATGCGATGTTCGATGATTTGGAACGATGATTGAAGGGTTTTTGGGCATTTTTTCAAAATTTCTTCAAAAAGTAAGTCATGTGTAGACTTTTCGATTCCCGCTGTCAGGAAATTGACGGCCATTTGTTCTATGAGATCTGGGATTTCTGCAATTTCCTCTCTGAATCGAGTTAAAAAACTTTGGAGGCTCTCGTTTGATCGTTGGTGCATGGTCATTAGGGATGCTGTGACCTTTATGCCTTTGTAATTGCTGGAGAAGCGGGCTTGGAATTTGCTTTTCAAGGTAGACCAAGAGTCAATGGATTGGGGAGGTAGATTGTTGTTCCAACGGAGTGTCGTTCCTTGTAAACACGAGGAGAAAAATTGGCATCGAGCAATTTCGGAGTGTCCGAAGAATGCCATTCGACCGTCAAAAGTGTTTAGAAATTCTAGGGGGTCGCTTGAACCGTCGAAGTGGTTGAGGGAAGGAGTTTTCAACGTTTTATCGATGCGCAACTTCTCAAGCATTAGGGAAAGGGGGCTTTCTGCTTCGGTCTCGAACCCCGATTGATTGCGCATTATGTTTCGCATTTGAGCTATTTCCTCTTGCATCTTGGCAAACTCCTCGTGGGAGATAGTTTTTGTGGATTCAGTTTTTGTGAAGCGTCGACGGACGACACTGTGCACTGCCGGCGTTCGCGAGGCTGCGAGTACGTCGACTCAGCGGACGACTCATATTCATACTCTGCGTCATCCTTATCATCGTAAAATTGATCTCCCGAGGCTTGATTTGCTATTGTTGTTTGTTTGAGCTCTCGTCGCAGGTGATGTATATCACGTTGTCGCTCTAGCTTAGCTTGAAGAAGGCGAGTCTCTCTCTCCAGATAGTCGAGCTCTTCATCAGAGTACAGTGGTTCCTCAAGCTCTTCCGTCTCCTGCGACGTGTTCAACTTTCTTCAGATGTAAGCGCATGTCGCTGGAGAGCACTTGTTTGCCTTTTGATGTTTGAATTCTCCGGCGTTGATCTGGTTTGTACTTGCATTTTCTTGCTGGCGGCTCTGTGACAGTTGGATCCAGCGATTGGCCGTGAGTAGCTTTCTCCGGCGGGGGGAAACAAACATCTCGGCTGCAACACCGGCTATTTTGACGGTCCTTAATCATCGTGATGCTTTGGAAAAGTGGGGATCTCAGCCGTGGCCTCTACTGGTAGGACTGGCTCAGCTTCTTGCGGATTGATCTCCTCCACAATCATGGTTTGGTTGGATCTCAAAAATAAAGCTCCTTCTAGCGCCAAATGATGTACCCGAATATTTAACAAATATATACGAGAGTAATATTTAAGGAAGTCTTTCTTTATTCAATTGTTCAACCCTTACAAAAGAGCCTTAGCTCCCTTTTTATAGGATAGCTCTAAAACTGCTTTTTTTAGTACAATTGGGCCAAATGGGTCTTAAACAAAATACTATCTATTTATTACGATAAAATCATCTTGGGCCTCTTGGTTTGAGTCCATGGTAGAACATAATCAACGCGTAAATGTATTCAAGTTTTCTCCTCCTTATCGATGTTAAGATATGCAAATTCTTAAACATTACTTATTCGTTATTCATTCTACTAGGTTGCGGAGCTAGTATCAGGCAGTTATTGCTTAGTTTTTAATTTCCAAAGTATTTATCAGATTTGTTAGAGAATTCTTGGTTTATACCATAATGATGACCCTATATTTGAGTCGTATTTAAGTGAGGAACAACACTATTTTATTGATATTAATTTTCCAACCTTTCACAAGTAGGGCAAATATGCTCTATTTATAGGGATTCCCAATTGGGCCTTTTTCCCTTACAAATGGGCCCTTATTGGACTATTTATTTAGTCCTATCTAATATCTTTCCTTCTTTTCTTATTATAAGGCCCAACATTTATCCCCCGCGAATATTGTTGTAATATCTTTAGATTTGCTGTTGCGATGCCTATTTATGACCTGCAAAAAATAGGAAGTAAATAAAAAAGAATAACAGGTTAAATTTTACTTATTATTATATTTATTTTATTATTTGTCACGTTTTTACTTGGCATGTGTGTGTGTTTTTATTTATTCTCCCTTCTTTCATTTTTATTACTATTCTTGCATAACTATGCATGTGGGTAAGAAAGGAATGTGATGATTTAAATATGAGAAAACTCTTCATCTTCCTTCTCTTTTATCAAGCGGATGCTACAGTGCTATTTTAAAAGGCCATATCCTCTCTCCGGGCTTTGCCACCTCCTCTGTAAGTTTTCTCTGATCTTAACTATTTTATTTTAATTAGATTCTTAACGTCGTTGGTTCAGATCTCTAAATTGCATTCTTCATCTCTAAATCTTGATTGTCTGAGTGTGTTCTTGACTGTCTCCTTCCGAATCCATGGCTGATCCCGGTTCTTCCTCTTCTAATTTTTTTCGAAACCCTGAGAAACGTCCTCTAGACGAAAGAGATGAAGAATCTGTTATAAATTTAGATAATCTAGAAATTCCTAACTTAAACTCATGTAAATCTTTCGACTTTATGAATGAAGCCGAACTTTTCTCTGGCGTCGAGGTAGCGTCTAAGGTATCTCCGCCACTCAGTCCTCGTACCTTAGAGTTCAGAGAGAGAGTTCTTCGTGAGATTTTGGAAATTGGTCGCCTTGAGTTTCCCCGGGGTAGTAGTCTTGACTATATAAGTCACTTTTCTAATCATAGGTTAAATATGGCAAAATTAGAGTCTTGGGTTGATTTAAAGAATGGGTATAAGTTACGTGTTCCGACCCCCGACGAGCGTATGTGGGTGATGCCCGAATTTGGTATGCACGGTATCCCTTTAATTATGTTTGAATATGGTCTTCGACTTCCGATGCACCCTTTCCACTTAGCGATGTACGAGGTTATTGGGTGTGGGGTTGCTCAGTTGTCACCTAACTCTGTAGCTCAGATTACTGGTTTTATCGCTTTGTGTAGTGAGAAAGATAGGATTACTTCAGTAAAACTGTTTTTTTCAATTTATTGTATTCGATATCATAACGGACAGGTTTATTTCGATACCTAGAGTAAGCGACCCAAGATTGTTAGTGTTAAATCTTCTAATTCGGGGTATCATCCCAAGTGGGTTTATATCGGGGGTAAGGACTTAGAATTTGTAAGGCCTTGTCGGAAGGTGACGCAGTCGACCGTCGAGTATTTAAATGGTCTCGATAAATATGACGCTGAGTATCTTAATGTGTTTCAGGGGTCGAGACCCGTTTTTACACATAATGATTTGAAGGACTTTAAGTTCTTTGAAGAGCATAACCGTAAGACCTTATAATTTATCTTTTAAAGTCATCCTTTTTTTCTTTATCCATACTAGTTTTATATCTACATATATAATTTTTGTTGATGTAACTTTCTATGTGTTGTTGGTTTTTTTTTAGTTGCTGGGAGTTCGCTGAAAAAGCTTTTAGACAGCGGAGTGCTGGTGGAAATGGAAAAGGCAATGATGATGTTGGTGAAGAAATCGAAGGCTGGGGCTGTCGACGCTCCGAGGATTGAAGAGAGTACCTCGTCAAAAACTATTTCCATCGAGCTTTTGGATGAAGCTGGAAATAAAGTTATTGGAGGCTCTGAACGTGTTACTTGTGAGGAAGCCGGGAATCCTTCTCGGAAAAGGTCTAGGAATGCGGCTATTGAGGCCCCGGAGGTCGCTGGTAAGAAGCTTTGTGAGGATATTGGTGCTAGTGGTGTAAACAGGACTATAACCTTTATTGGAAATCGAGTATTTATGCAGCCTACTGTCGACCCTGAGGAAAGTAAGGAGATCATTCGGGTTGAGATTCGGCCTACGGAGAGATGGGTTGGTGGCTCGACGGCTCCGGCTCCCGTTCGGGCTTTTCGTGTCTTTAATCTTCCTCAGGACTCTAGCGCTTATGCTAAGAGATCCCGGTCGGAACTCGTTGATCGATGCTTGGGGAGGGCTGGCAGGGTATGCATGACTTTCCATAGATGTTCATTTTATTTACATTTTATGTTCTATATTTATAAGTTTCCTTCTTCACTATACTCGACATAATACCTTTCATTTTCGTGTTTTGACAGTATTTATCCGATGTAATGCATCTTCTTGAGGAATATAGGGCTGATGAAGGTAAGAGTTCACCTTCGAGGATTGAAGAGGAAAGGGACATCCTGAGAGATGAAAAGAAAAAGCTTGAGAATGATTTGGCTGAAGCCAGGGGTCGAATTACCGAGATATCAAAGGCAAATTCAATTTTCCGGTCCAAGGTGCATTATAGCTTCCCTTTCACATTTATTCGATGTTCTCAGTTTCACACCTGTGTTAAAATTATTGGTTTTATTATACGCAGATAAGTGAATTAGAGTTGGCCAATGATAACCTGAAAAAGGAATCGGAGGGTGCCAGCTCTCGGTTAGAAAATTGTTGAAGTCTCACTTTCTGAGGAGACAAAGAAACACGAGGTGGAGACCGAGGTCACGACCCTTCGTGAGAAGAGTGAGACTCTAGAGACAGATAACTTGAACTTGAAGCTGGAGAAGGGTATCGAGGATATAGCTGGAGCCCTTGGTGATGGGTATGGGCGTTGCCTCACTAGGATGAAGAAGGCCGACTTTGATGTTAGTGGCCATGGCTTCGAAGATTATATTCGGGATTACGCCCAGGAGCATAAGGAAGCAGATCTCGACTCCTGAAGACGAGGAATGCCTCGTTATCTGATGTAATGTTTGGATGATGTTTTAATTTGACCAAGTACATTTTTGTTGGATTATTTGTGCGAGTCTTCCCTTCTGGGGATGATTATCTTCATTTTACTATAAGCTCTTATTTTGGTGAATATTGTTTTTTTTTGTATTTCAATATTTAAGTTTTGCATAACACATTATCTCTCATATTCGTCTCCTTTGATTTCGCGCTTTTTTATTCTATGTTGGTGTAGTGTTTACTATTATTATTAATTACTTTTATACTTTGTGTTATCTTCGGTAATCACCGCCTTTTGTGTAAGTGTTATAGGGTTGACACCCTTGTTAAGCCTTATTTTCACTTCTTTCTCTATATTGTTATTTGATTTGAAGTTAATGTAAAGTTTTGATTTTCGGATTTCCACTATGTTAATGTGAATTTTAACATAAAGTTTTTTATTTTAGTTATCACATCTTAATAACCTTAATCTACTGAAAATATTTTTCAAGTGAATAACGTTTCGGATATTCTTGATTGGTGTTTTCTTAAGTCTCGATATACTATTGCTTTCTGGTGCATCGAACCCTGTTACTTAGTAAGGTTTTTCGAATCTCGTGGGCCTAGATTTCCTCTCGGGAACTGCTTACTTTTTGTTTTTATACATGTATTTTCTAGAGAGCCCTGATTTGATGGGGTAAAGTTAATTAATGTAACAAAAATTTATGTTTACGAATTATAAGACGTCTGAGAGTAATAAATTGCATTGATAATTTAAGGTGATTGTCTTAACGGGGATCTCATATCAACCCCTTTTTGTTAAGACTAATTTTTTATAATAAAAGATAGTTTTGATTCATGCATTCCAATCAATTTAACTACTGATAAAATTTCTTCAAGTGAATGGCATTCCAAGCATTCTTGAGAGGAGTTCCGTCGAGGGTCGAAAGACGATAGGTCCCCGATGCAACGACCCCTGTCACCTGATATGGTCCTTCCCACGGGGCCTTGAATTTACCTGTTATAGCCGGTTGGGATGTTGCCGACTCTCGAAGGACTAAGTCCCCAACCAAGAACTTTTTAACCTTCACTTTCTTGTTAAAGTAGGCTGCTGTGCGTGCTTGTTGTTAGAGAACGCTTCTTGACGCTTCATCTCTGACTTCTTCTATAAGGACATTGTGGAGTTAAATTCCTTCTCGCGACGCTTCAGCGTCAAAGTATTCGACCCTTAGGGAATTAAGGGAGATTTTGACAGGCGAGACTGCTTCCAAACCAAAGGCCATTTTAAAAGGGGATATACCCGTTGAACTCCTATGGGTCGTTCTATAAGACCAGAGAACATTCGGCAATTCGTCGACCCACGGCCTTGGTAGTTCGTCAACCCTTTTCTTGAGACCTTGTAAGATGATCCGATTAGAAACTTCAACCTGTCCGTTAGCCTAGGGGTAAGGTACCGAGGACTTGATGTGTTTTATCTTGAGCTGCGAAAGTGTTTCTGTAAACTTATCTCCCACAAATTGAGTTCCGTTGTCAGTTACAACGACTCTCGGCACTCCGAACCTAAACACAATGTATTCCATCAAAAATTCTACCATCTTCTTCTCGCGAATCTTAGCCAAAGGTCGGGCTTCGACCCATTTTATTGCGTAGTCAACAGCCACAATAATGTATTGGGCTTGATTCTTAGACTTTGGGAAAGGGCCCATGATGTCTATACCCCACTGAAAGAAAGGGAATGGGTTGATGACTGGAATCATTTCTACCGAGGGTTGATGGGAAACAGTCCCGTATAGCTGACATGACTTACACTTTCGCACAAAATTTTCACAGTCACTTCGTATTGTAGGCCAAAAAAGACCTCGCCTCATTATCTTAAGGGACAGGTTCTTGCCTCCTAAATGATCTCCACAGATGCCAGTGTGGAGTTCCACCATCGATAGGTGAACATCTTCTGGACCTAAGCATCGAAGTAGAGGCTCTACAAGTCCCCGACGGTATAGCTTGTTTTCTAGCACACAATAATTTTTTGCCTTGTATGATATGGATCTAGCTTCATTCTTATCTTGTGGCAGCTTGCTCTGCAAGATATATTCCAAAAAAGGTTGGCACCAATCTGCCATAGAAGATATCTCATTGATCTTCAGCATGTTGGGGAATGGAGGGCTTAAGTCAATGAAGGGAACCTTTCTTTCCTCGACATAAATTACCTCAGATGTTGTCACAACGGATGAGGCCAATTTAGACAGTGCATCGGCCCATTGGTTATCTTCCCTGCAAATATTCTTGATTGTCCATGAATGGACTTTCTCCAACAAAGACATGGCCAGTTTCAAATATGTTGACATTCGAGCGTCTTGCGCTTTGAACTCACCCTGTAACTATTTTACTACAAGCTGTGAATCCCCAAATATCTCTAAAATCTTTACCTCTAGCTCAATTGCTAGGCGCAGACCTGCTAACAAAGCCTCATACTCAGCTACATTATTTGTTACTGGAAATGAAAATTTTAAGGCATGTTGTATTTTGAATCCCTCTGGACTGATTAAAATGACCCCTGCACCCCCTGATGATGATGTTGATGAGCCATCGACGTAAAGAACCCATGCCTTTTGTGGAAATGATGTTTCTTCGAGTATAGGACTGTCAAATTTGTATTCTACAACAAAGTCTGACAAGACTTGACACTTTACTGCATTCCGTGGTAGATATTCGATGTGGAATTGGCTGAGCTCGACCGTCCAAGCGGCGAGACGCCCTTTCATATCGGGCTTGTGCAAGATACGCTTCAGGGGTTGGTCAGTCATGACTTTTATCAGACGGCCTTGAAAATAGTGACGGAGCTTTCTGCTTGCTACCACGAGAGCATAAACTAATTTTTCCACATGTGGGTAACGAGTTTCAGCGTCTTTCAGAGTGTGACTGACGTAGTAGACTGGAGCTTCTCGCCCCTCGACATCTTTGACCAACACAGAGGCTACTGGCCCATCAGAGGCCGAGATGTACACTTTCAAAGTCTCACGAGGCAACGCTCTTGCTAAAACTGGGGGACTTGTCAAAAATGCTTTTATAGCTTCAAAGCTTTCTTTACATTGATCATTCCATATCAACTTTTTGTTCCTTGATGCTTCTTTGATGACCTTGAAGAATGGACTACATTTTTTGGAGGTTTGTGGTATGAAGCGCCGAAGGGCCGCTATGCAACCAGTAAGACGTTGAACCTCTTTAATGGTCAACGGGTCTTTCATTTCAGATATGGCTTTTATTTGTGAGGGGTCGGCCTCAATCCCTCGTTGGGAAATAAGAAATTCTAGGAATTTCCCAGATGTTAAGCCAAAAGAGCACTTTAATGGGTTCAATCTTATGTTATTACGCCTGACGTTCTCAAAAGTCTCTCGAAGGTCGCTGCAATGATTATTTGAAGATTTGGATTTGGTTATCATATCATCAACATACACCTCGAGGTTCCGACCCAATTGCTTCTTAAATATTTCATCCATCATGCGCTGAAATGTTACACCAGCATTGATTAACCCGAAAGGCATGTTTCGATATGCAAAGACCCCACGATGTGTGATAAACGCTGTTTGCTCCCAATCTTGATCATCCATCCTGATTTGATTATATCCTGAAAATGCGTCCATGCAAGACAACAGTCAATGACCGGCCGTAGCGTCAATAAGTTGATCTATATTCGGCAAAGGATAATAATCCTTCGGACATGCTCTGTTAAGGTCTGAATAATCAACACACATTCGCCATTTCCCATTACTTTTCTTTACAAGAATGACATTAGCAATCCATGTCGGAAATTTCACCGGCTCGATGAAATGGGCAAGTAAGAGTCGATCAAGCTCCTCTTCTATAGCTCGTCATTTTTCTTCTGAGAACGTGCGCCTCTTTTGCTTGACTGGGTTTTTCTGGCGGTCGACATGTAGAGAGTGTCTCGCTACATCGACGGGTATTCCTGGCATGTCAGAAGGCGACCATGCGAATATGTCTGAAAATTCCTGAAGCAACCTTGTTAATTCATCTTTTACTCGGATGTTTAGATCTTTTCCCACTTTAACTGTTTTATTTGGAGAGTTTTCAACAATTGACACCTCGACAGTTTCACCGACAGGGGAGAACGAGTGATCCCTCGGTATATCGATGATATAATCGGGGTCTATCTGAACAACCTCGTTGACAGTTTGAGAATCACAATCTTGTTTTTTGGGTACGACGGTAGTAAAGTAGCATTGTCTTGAGAACGCTTGGTCACCGCACATCTCCCCCACTCCAAACTCAGTTGGGAATTTCATCTTCAAATGGGGTATCGACGTGATGGCTTCCAGTGCCGAAGTAGTCATTCGACCTAGAATGGCATTGTGGCTTGAGTTTGCACTAATTACATGAAATTTAACTATCTTCCATACTTGGCAAGGCATTGTACCGAAAAGAACCGGTAGATCAATTGTTCCCACAACTTTTACCTCATTACCCGTGAAGCCATAAAGAGGCGAATGGGTATTTTCTAGTTTTCTTTCCCCTGTTTCCATTCGCGCTAAGGCGTGATGATATAGAATATCGACGGAACTACCATTATCGACAAGGATCTTTTTTACTGTATTGGTGCCGATTTTGGCAGTGATAACCAGCGCATCTTGATGTCCTCTTATGATGTTTGGAGAGTAATCTTCATCTGAGAAAGATATGACAAGAGATGGAGATGGCTTGCTTTTCTTGGGACACGAAGGGTTAACACTACACACCTCTCGGGCGTAGGACTTACTGAGAATTATTTGACATACCTCCAGCGGCGTAACCGCCGAAGATTACATCGACTGTTCTGTCGTCTTGTCTTTGTTGATTTTGGTCGTGTCCTTCGATGTAATGGACGAAATGGCCTCTTTTGATTTTGGATTCGATGAGATTGCTTAACTGATATCATTATTCTGTAGTGTGCCCCGTATCTTCGTGATAGTCACAATATCGAGAGCTTGGAGGACGACCTGGCTTCATAGGCCTCGGGGGTCGAAAATCAGGTTCTGTTTTCAGAATTGCCAAGATTGTTGCTTTGTCGACTGTAAGCTTGGTAAACTCTTTGTCTTTTCTGTCACGGGGCTGCCATTTTCTATCTGATACAGGTTATCGCTGATATTCTCGACCTCTCGGGCTTTGAAATTTCTCCTTTCCAGTAACCCTTCTTGGCGATGAACGTCGAGGAGATTTGGAGTCATACCTTCGAGACCTCGGGGTCCGGGGGCTATGAGTTCTTGTCCTGTCATACTTGTAGTTAGAGCGTCTGGGAGATCTTATGCTTCTCACCGCCTCTTGAAGCGTCATCCGATGTTCGACTATCTGGAAAACCGCATGAAGATGTTGGGGATGTTTTTCTATGAGCTCTTCTAGCAGAATGCCATGTCGGCCTCCATCAATCCCTGCTGCTAAATAGTTTACTGCCAAAGGTTCCTCTAGGTCTGTTATTTCAGATATAGCTTGACGAAAGTGACCTAAATAGCTTCTCAAGGATTCGCTAGGCCGTTGACGCATCATAATCAAAGATGCTGTGATCTTGCCCCCTTTGTAGTTGCTTGAAAACCTCGTCTGAAATTTAGTTTTCAATGTAGTCCAGGAGTCGATCGACCTAGATGGGAGATTGTTATACCAACGTAACGCTGTTCCCTGTAAACATGTAGAGAATAATTGGAAACGGGCGACTTCTGAGTGTCTGTAGAATGCCATTCGACCATCGAAAGTATTGAGGAAACCTGATGGGTCGGTCGATCCATCAAATTGGTCGAGCGCCGGGGTTTTCAAAGTCCTGTCTATCTTAGCTTTTTCGATACTTCAAGATAGGGGGCTTTCAACCGGGGCTTCAAATCTCGATTGCGTTTTATCTAAATCACGCAGTTGAGTCATATCATCCTGCATCTTAAGAAACTCCTCTTGCAATATCGAGTCTGTTGACATCGAGCCTTGCGGGGTACCCCCTGAAGAAACTGTTCTGGGGCGTCGAGGCCTGGAATATATAGAGTCGGTGGATACTTCCTCCTCATCATAGTAGTAATTTTCATCGTCCTCTGACAGCTCAACATACCCCAGCTCTTCGTCACCTCCTTCCTTAATTGACGCCTGCTTCAACTCCTGTTGTAAATGATGGATTTCTCTTATTTTCTCTAGCTTTGCTTCCAGTTTTTTAGTTTCGGCTTCTAACAACTTAAGTTCTTCATCTGAACCTTCTATGCCCTCTACTTCTTGCTCCCGTAAAAGTTTTTTCTGTCTCAATTTTTGCAAATGCAACCTAGCATCACTGGAGAGAACCTGCTTTCCTTTTTCTGTTAGAACACGAGAGCGGGTGTCCTTAGTGATTCTCCTTTTACGCTTAACAGGCGGTTTCTGCATCTGAGAGCCTTCCAGTGGGGGATTGTCCTCCACTGGAAACAGCCGCCTTGGCTTGAGGGTCGATGGCTCTTTTTCTTTTCCTGCTGGATTAATTTGCTCTGATTTCTGGACAGTTTGGATCTCTGTCGTGTTTCCGCATTTCTCTGGTTCTTCTTCTTCAATTATCATGTTGGAGTATCAAATTTCAGAGCTCCTTCTAGCGTCAAATGATGACCCTATATTGGAGTCGTATTTAAGTGAGGAACAACGCACTTTTATTGATACTAATTTTCCAACCTTTCACAAGTAGGGCAAATATGCTCTATTTATAGGTATTCCCAATTGGGCCTTTTTCCCTTACAAATAGGCCCTTATTGGACTATTTATTTAGTTCTATCTAATATCTTTCCATCTTTTCCTATTACGAGGCCCAACACATGCCAATGTGTAGGATTGATTAAACTGAATAAGTGCACTTGTAGGAGTTGTTATTGTTGATTCATTTGTAGGATTGATTTGAGCCATGGATATTATCTTTGTAAAAGGAAAGTAGAATTTTCAGAAAGAGAGAAAAAGATGATAATTGAATAGGTTTGCGTGAGATCTTAAAAAAAAAGTAAATCGAGTTCGTTAAAACGTAGGTGGCTCTGATACCATAATAAAACACATGGGATCAAGTTAATGTTTCTATTTCTGCGGCTATTATTTTACATCAACTGTTAGGTTATATATACTATCCGGTATTTAACTGATAAGGACTATACTAAACAAACAACTATTATCCTTAATTAGCTACAGGTGCGGAGAGATTTATTAGCTCCAAGCTTCTAACAGTTTCCATGGGCAATGCAAGTGGTAACTCCTACCAATAAAATTAACCACCATGCTTAATATGTTACTGATTCGAACGATGGAACTTTGTTATGATTTTCTCATGTCATGGACCCATGGACGAAATAAATCTCGATTGAAAGCTACATCAGTTCATTCGAGGACTCAGGTTGCATTGGCTCTACTTTGACAGAGAGGACTTCACTGTTGACATGTGCAGATATGGTGCTGCAGAGCTCCACTTTTTTGGCTTACTGAATCAGAAGAAGTTATTAAGGTCTGTCTTCTCCTTCAAACGTAGTTATGTTTCTTATTAGAGAGTAGAAACTTAGCTATACGATTAGTTCAGTATCTTAATCAACGCGTAAATGCATTCAAGCCTTCTCCTTATCAATGTTAAGATATGCAAATTCTTAAACATTACTTATTCGTTATTCATTTACTTAATTTCGAAAGTATTTATCAGAATTGTTAGAGAATTCTTGGTTCATACCATGCCAATGTGTATTCTTATCTTACACAGAACCGCTCATTAGTTCCTGCAGAATTTCGTATGTTGTCTAAAGTAAAGCAGTAGAGATGTTATATAAATGTTATATAAGATTGGAAATTGTGACGAACACTTCTTTACAAATGCGAATAAACAGAACTAGAGTAGAAGACTTGGAGAATCTTAAAAATATATAAAAGTAGCACCCTGTAATAAGTCTAAGTTGCTGATTTGTTATCAATGAAGATGTTCTTTAAGTTCTGCCACTTCAGAAAGCTGAACAATGGCTTCTCTGGAACAGTTATGTACTTCACCAGGAAGGCGATAGGCCAAGACAGAACAGCAATACCGATACATGTTCCCCATTGTCCCCAGTTCAATCTCTCCGTATCTGCAAACTTCTTTAAGAATTCCACCATCACAACTTGAAGAACTATTGTAATCCCAATAATTCCGAGAAACAGCTTGTTCTTATGTATCCCTTCAAACACATTTTTCTTTTCTAGCTTCCTCGCGTTGAACTCGTTGAAAATCTGGCAAAGGACAAAGGTATTGAATATCAATGTATCCTTTACCTTCTCGTTGACATTGAAGATCGCTTCTCCTCCAAATTGTAATGTCAAGAGAACTACAATCTGATACAATGCTTGAGCTATCAAGTTCCTCCACATGATATTTGATATAAGTGGCTCTGTACGCCCCACAGGCCGTTTGTCCATTAGTTCCTTGGTTGGCTGTTCTGTTGCAAGCGCGAGAGCGCCCAGTGTGTCCATGATGAGATTTACCCAAAGTAACTGAACTGCAGTTAACGGTACTTCTCCAGCTGATACAGCTGCCACAAAATTGATTACAAGAGCTGCCACATTCACCGTCAGCTGAAACTGAATAAATTTCTGGATGTTGTTGTAAACACATCTTCCCCATTTCAAGACAGTTGCAACAGATGCAAAATTGTCGTCTAATATAACTATGTCTGAGCTCTCTTTTGCAACTTCAGTGCCCTGGATCCCCATTGAAAGACCAATATCGGCTTCCTTTAGTGCAGGTGCATCATTTGTCCCATCACCAGTCACTGCAACAACATGTCCTTTCTGTTTGAGGCATTGTACCATTAGAAGCTTGTCGAAAGGCGAGGATCTTGCCATCACACAGATTTTGTCAACTTTCTCCAGTCGCTCCGCTGGGGTGTAATTACGAAATTCCACACCCTCAACCACAGCTCCATCCATGTCCTGGTCAATCCTTAAAATCCCACACTCTGTGGCTATCGCTTTTGCAGTGAATACATTATCTCCAGTGATCATCTTTACATTCACTCCAGCATATTGACAATCTTGGACAGCTTTTCTCACACCAGGTCGGCATGGATCCTTTATGCCAACTAGACCCAATAGTGTCAAGTTGTTGTCTTGTACTTTTGCCTTCCCATCATCATATTCCTGTTCAGATACCTGTTTATGTGCAAATGCAATGCACCTGAGACTACTTGCAGCCATACCTTGAACGAGTCGATTTAGTTTCTCCCTTTCAGTATCATCCAAAGCATTCATGTTCCCAGTGAGTCATAATAATGAGAGCACATTGCTATTATCATCTCTGCAGCTCCTTTCCAGTGAACATGCATACTATTGTCTCCATTTTTCTTCATTAGAATACCACTTCTCTTTTTTCTCTGAATTGAATGCTTCGACACTTAGAAGTTTAGAACTCCTTTTGAGTTCATCCATTTCCATATGTAAATCCAAGACAGCCCAAGAAAGAATTGCCTTTTCAGTAGGACTGCCTGAGAATTCCAACTCGGATCCTGAATCAGACTTGTAAACGCTGCCAGTCGTGTTTAAGCCAACTCCTTGGTGGAAGAGTTCGATAATACTAGAAGCTATAGAAGTAATATTTCTTTCTTCCACAGATTCATGTCCAAGACAAAACTTTGTCACCTTCATCTTATTCATCGTGAGAGTACCTGTTTTATCCGTACAAATAGTTGTGGCAGAGCCCATAGTCTCGCAAGCAGATAGCTTTCTCACCATGGCCTGATCTGCCATCATTCTTTTCATTGAGTAAGCAAGTGTAAGGGTGACTGCTAAGGGCAAACCTTCAGGAATTGCTACAACTACAATGGTTACTGCAGCTGCAATAATCCCTACAACGCCATTGATCACATCGTCAACCTTAGTCTTGCTTCCAGTGTACTCAACATTTCCATCCTCATCCTTAGTATTTCCTGTGAAAAACCTAACCAACAGGACTACAAGTACTAGAAATGCCACTGCGAGACCAATCTTACCTATTGACGACGTGAGTTTGTTGAGACGGACTTGGAGAGGGGTTTCTTCACTGGAATCTTGACTGATAGAGCTCATCATCTCGCCCCATGTTGTGTTCATACCAACAGAAGTGACCAGAAACTTGGCATATCCATCCGCGACTTTGGTACCAGAAACCAAAAATGGATTTTTCTCAGTGTCAATTTCCACATGATCACTTTCACCAGTCATACTTGATTCATCAATTTGTAGTGAATGACCCTCTAGGAACAATCCATCAGCAGGCACTTGATCACCAATCTTCAAGCAAACAACATCTCCAACAACAATCTCAAAAACTGAAATATGTTGGCGCTTTCTATCTCTCACAACCTCCACCTGAATATTGTTACTAACCTTGGAGCAGTTTATCAAATTGCCTACCTTGCCTGAATTACTAATTGCTGAAACAGAAATCACAAGAAAGACCGCGACAAATATGCTTCCACCATCATACCATCCTTCTTTCGGTCCATCTTCCTTCATCCCGAAACCAAGAGAAAGGCCAGCACAAACAAGCAGAATGAGAATGGTTGGATCTTTCAATGCCTCCACTACAAAGCTAAAGAAGCCCTTTGTAGGCGGCCTACGATAAGTATTCATCCCAAAGGCTTCCTGGCGTCGCAAAACATCATTTTCATCTGCATGTATCCCATGCTCAACATCTGTTTTAAGAGCCGACACTAAACCTTCCACACCACCAAGTGTCACAAGGTTGTCCAGACTTTTATCCTTAACGAGACGCGTAAGGCTCGACTGTTCAACGTCTGGAAAAGAATTCTGAACAACATCGATAATGCAGTTGTCAGGCACAATTTTCTTGTAGGAAGTCGATGATTTGTCGAAATGAGAGAATGCACGGGAAGAATAAATGGCTGCAAAAGCCAAGTGCCATCTTTTTCTACAGAGCCTACCGATGGAGTTCAACTCTGTTAGTGACTCCATGCACTGAAGACTCAAATCAAATATTGCAGACATGCTATCAACCTGTACAGAACTTTGTTTTTTTTTAAATTTCAAGAACACAGCAGAATCAGAGTATTGACAGAAGAGTATATAAAATATTAAAAGAAGAAAGAATTTTATGTTATGTTACATATAAATGAACCAACCATTTATATAGTGAGAAAGTTGTGATGGTTCATAGAAATGTCCTCTGGCGAGTAAACTTGTTAGGAAAGAAATTAATCATTTACGCGAAGAAAGAAACCAGTGTTATTACTTGGTGCTATTATATTAAGAAAACGAATTTTAAGTTTTTAATACGCGTTCTGTTGCAGCATCTGATTCATTATACAGAGATGCTAATAGTTGTTTATAGACCATAGTGTTTCTGGTATGCGCTTACCGACCTGCCACATATTATTATGCGGGCTTTTTGGGCCGATCCAACTGTTTCTCACCTGCAATTTCACTAGTAATATTTAC